>NW_016849798.1:0-887 GCF_001698545.2 Rhinopithecus bieti | reverse complement strand
AAATAAATAAATAAATAAATAAATAAATAAATAAATAAATCTGATGAATCAAAAATTCTCTTGAAATGTTGTAATACTAATATTTAAATGTTCTAATAAAATATAGGAAGATTACCTGGTAAAATCAAGTTTACACCAGCTTATCAAATCATACATTTTAAACTGGAGTTATAATCAAATAGAACAAATTTTATTCAATATAAAATATATATAAAATACTAATTATGCCCGGAATTCTTTTTTAGTTTCTTTTTAAAATTTATTGTCAATATTAAGAACTCCTAACATATGCAAAAGTAGATAGACTAGTGTAATAAATCCTCATGTACCCATCACCCAACCTTAAAAACCATCCACATGTGACTGATACCTGCTGCATCCTAACCCCCATCTTATGTATTAGTTTGAAACAAATCATACATGGCATATCATTTCATCTGTAAATATTTCAGTATATATCTTTAAATTTTAAAGTATTTTTAAAAACATAAAATACTAACATTATACTTAAACATGAATAATAATTCCTTAATAACATCAAATACCGAGTCAGTGGTAAGATTTCCAATTGTCTCAAAAATGTGACAAATATTTATTTTTACAGTTTATATTTTCAAATTGAATTCCAGTAAAGTCCACACATTACAGTGAACTGATATGTCCTTCAAATCTCTATTAACATATAAATTCCTTCTTTTTGCTTTCATTTTTTTCTGTTGAAGAATATATTTCTTCTTATTTATTTATTTAGAGACAGAGTCTGGCTCTGTCATCCAGACTGGAGTGCAGTGGCACCATCTTGACTCACTGAAACCTCCGCCTCCTGGGTTCAAGAGATTTTTGTGCCTCAGCCTCCCTAGTAGCTGGAATTACAAGTGTGTGCCACC
>NW_016849797.1:0-738 GCF_001698545.2 Rhinopithecus bieti | reverse complement strand
ATCTGGAAATATTCTGTTTTTCTCCAAAAGCCTCAATGGGCTCCCAATTGCCCTTCACAGATTCTACAAGAAGAATGTTTCCAACTTACTGAATTTAAGAAAGGTTTAACTCTGTGATATGTATCCACACATATCAGTTTCTTTCTAGTTTTTAACTGAGGATATTCACTTTTTCCTTATAAACCTCAATAGGCTCTCAAAAGAAAGTTTTATCTGAATCAAAAGAAAGTTTTATCTGAATCAAAAGAAAGTTTTATCTCTCTGAGATGAATCCACACAACACAAAGCAGTCTCACAAATAGCTTCTTTCTGGTTTTTATCTGGGGATATTTGGTTTTTCTCCATAGGACTCAATGGAATCTCAAATGTCCCTGCACAGAATCTATGAAAAGAGTGTTTCCAACATCTTGAATCAAAACCGAGATTGAATTCTTTGTGATGAATACCCACATCACAATGCAGTTTCACAGATAGAGTATTTTTATCTGCAGATATTCAGTTTTTTCCCATACACCCATATGAGATCCCAAATGTCCCTTTACAGATTCCACAAAAAGGGTGTTTCCAACCAGCTGTATCAAACGATAGGTTTACCTCTGTTAGATAAATACACACGTCACAAAGAAGTTTCACAGATACTGTCTTTAAAGTTTTCACCTTAGGATATTTTGTTTCTCTTCATAGGCCTCAATGGGATATCCAATGTCCCTTTGCAGATTCTACAAAGAGACAGTCTCC
>NW_016849796.1:0-1124 GCF_001698545.2 Rhinopithecus bieti | reverse complement strand
CTGTAAGATGAATTCACACATCACAAAGAACTTTCTCAGAAAATTTCTTTCTAGTTTTTATCTGAGGATATTTCCTTTATCACCATAGGTTTCAATGCAATCCAAAATATCCATTCTCACATTACCCAAAAACAGTGCTACCAAACTGATAAATGAAAAGAATTGTGTAACTCTGAGAGATGAATTACCACATCAGAAGGCAGTTTATCCGAAAAATTCATTCTCATTTTAATCTGAGGATATTTCCTTTTCACTATAGGACTCAATGTGCTCCCAAACATACCTTTGCAGATTCCATGAAAGCAGTGTTAGAAAACTGCTCCATGAAAAAAAGGTGTAACTCTGTGATACAAAATCACACATCACAGGGAACTTTCTCAGAATCCTTCTTTCTAGTATTTATCTGAGGTTATTTCCTTTGACACCATAGACTTCAATGCCATTTAAAATATCCCTTCTCAGATTCCCCAAGAACAGTGCTACCAAACTGCTACATGAAAACAGTGGTGGTACTCTGTGAGTACAAAGCTGTTTCTCAAGAAACTTCCCTCTTGAGAAGCTTTTATCTGAGGACATTTCCAAATTGATCCATGAAAAGAATCCTGTAGCTCTGTGAGATGAATTAACACATCACAAAGTGGTTTCTCAAAACTTCTTTCTTATTTTATATGAGAATATTTCCTTTGTCACTGTAAGCTTCAATGCACTATGAAATATAACACTGCAGATTCCAAGAAAACAGTGGTTGCAAACTGCTCAATGAAAAGAACAGTGTACCTCTGTGAGATGAATTCAACAATGACAAAGCAGTTTCTCAGAATGCTTCTTTCTAGTTTTTATCTGAGGATATTACCTTTATCACCATAGTCCTCAATGCACTTCCAAAAATCCCTTTTCAGATTCCATGAGAACACTGTTAGCACACTTCTCCATGAAAAGAAAGGTGTAACTTTGTGAGGTGAATTCACACATCACAAGGCATTATCTCAGAAAACTTCTTTCTAGTTTTATCGGGGAAATTTCCTTTGTCACCATAGACTTCAATGTGATCCAAAATATCAATTCTCAGATTCCCCAAAAACAGTACTACCAACTGCTCAATGAAAGAATCGTGTAACCCTGTG
>NW_016849795.1:0-410 GCF_001698545.2 Rhinopithecus bieti | reverse complement strand
AGGTCCACTCCAGACCCTGTTTGCCTGGGTATTGGCAGCAGAGGCTGAAGAAGAGTGAATATTGCAGAACAGCAAATGTTGATGTCTGATCATTCGTCTGGAAGTTTTGTCTCAGAGGTGTTCCCGGCCGTGTGAGGTGTGAGGTGTCAATGTGCCCCTAGTGGGGGATGTCTCCCAGTTAGGCTACTCAGGGGTCAGGACCCACTTGAATAGACAATCTGTCCGTTCTCAGATCTCAAACTCCATGCTGGGAAAACCACTACTCTCTGCAAAGTTGTCAGACAGGGACATTTACATCTGCAGAGGTTTCTGCTGCCTTTTGTTCGGCTATGCTCTGTCCCCGAGGTGGAGTCTACAGAGGCAGGCCTGCCTCCTTGAGCTTCGGTGGGCTCAACCCAGTTCGAGCTTCC
>NW_016849794.1:0-1723 GCF_001698545.2 Rhinopithecus bieti | reverse complement strand
AAAAAAAAAAATACAAAAATTAGCTGGTCATGGTGGTGCGTGCCTATAGTTCCAGCTGCTTGGGAGGCTGAGGCAGGAGAATCGCTTGAACCTGGGAGGCGGAGATTGCAGTGAGCCAAGATTGCGCCACTGCACTCCAGCCTGGGAAACAGAGCGAGACTCTGTCTCTAAATAAATAAATAAATAAATAAATAAATAAATAAATAAAGTAGAGCAGTAGGGAAAAGACTGAAGATTGTCCCCAAACTCTAAGTAAGTAGTTAGAGTGAAATTGCACATGGGTAGAATGATGGATTGCACTTTTAACCTTCTTGCATGTTTCTGTATTATAGCAATCATGTCTTACATCTGTAATTTTTAAAAAAGAGCACGATTATTTGCTAAATACCAACAAAATCTATGGAAAATGCAGAAATGTATATAGAAGTAAACAGCCTTAAAGTCACTACTCACAAATATTTAGCTTATGAACCTGTTTCTCTTTTGGATTTTTGTCCTTCAGCATAGATTAATTTCAAATAATTATAAGGCTACATTATATGTAGTTTTATTTACTTTTGTGGAGAGGGGGCTTAGCCTCACATTATAAGCATTTTCTCCTACCATTGAAATATATAAGAATGTACTTTTAAAACTGTACATTTAAACTGTACTAGAATTATTTTGATATATTTTCTGTAAATGAGAGGATGGCACACCTTAGACTGGAATTAATATTGACAGAGCCACAGAGCAATTTCAGAGACCTCAAGCACAAGTGAGGCAACGTGCTCACTCCCCATGCCACTGGCGTGTCACAGAAGGCACATGTGGTGCTAAGCAGCACCACACAGGCTGAGCTACAGGAAATTATACCCTGGAACAGTGCTTCTGTCTTTTTGTAATATTCTTTTTTTTTTTTTTTCCCATAATTTCAGGGACAGCCAAGATAGAAACAGCTGTGACTTCGACTCCATCTGCTTCTGGGCAGTTCAGCAAGCCTTTCTCATTTTCTTCATCAGGGTCAGTAATGAACTTAAGTTTTATGGCAGATTACTAACAATTAGCTTCCCCAAATCTTACAATTGTAGATATATTTATATACTTATTAAATGTGTATGAACCTAGAGTTCTTACCACGGCAGTAATACATCTGATGATAGTGGCAGTAGCTTAATGTTCTCATGTAAATCAGTTTTCCCTTTGCAATTCAAGTTGATACATATTTGTTACATATTTGTGTATCTGTTTTGTTTTTTAGCCTAAGCCTCATTTTCTTTGGGTAGTGAGTCTGCTAAATTCTGTAGTTCATTTAGTTTGTCACACTGAGATGTTTCCATTCTGACACCATTTTGGGGGCTAGATGTGGCATTCAAATTGGCTTTTCTGGACAAACATGGTGGCACATGCCTATAATCCTAGTGCTTTGGGAGGCCAAGGTGGGGGAATTGCTTGAGGCCAGAAATTGGAGACTGACCTGGGCAAAATGCAAGACCTCATCTCTATAAAAAAATTGAAAAATTAACCAAGTGCGGTGGTTCACTCCTATAGTCCCAGCCACTTGGGAGGCTAAGGTGGGAGGATCCCTTGAGCCCAGGAGTTCGAGGTTACAGCAGAGTGAAACCCCATCTTCAAAAAAAAAAAAAAAAAAAAAAGCGCAGTGACTCACGCCTGTAATCCCAGCACTTTGGGAGGCAGAGGCAGGAGGATCACAAGGTCAGCAGATGGAGACCATCCTGGCTAA
>NW_016849793.1:0-892 GCF_001698545.2 Rhinopithecus bieti | reverse complement strand
TGTGGGGACTTGGAGAACTTTTCTGTCTAGCACTCTGTGTCTAGCTCAAGGATCGTAAATGTACCAATCAGCACTCTGTCGAAAATGGACCAATGAGCTCTCGGTAAAATAGACCTATCAGCTCTCTGTAAAATGGACCAATCAGCGGGATGTGGGTGGGGACAGATAAGGGAAGGAAAGCAGGCCGCCCAAGCCAGCAGTCGCAAAGTGTTGGGGTGCCCTTCCACACTGTGGAAGCTTTAGTCTTTCGTTCGTTACATAAATCTTGCTGCTGCGCACTCTTTGGGTCCACGCAGCCTTTAAGAGCTGTAACACTCACCACGAAGGTCTGCAGCTTCACTCCTGAGGCCAGCCAGACCACGAAGCCCCCCGGAAGAAGGAACAACTACAGATGCGCCGCCTTTAAGAGCTGTAATACTCACTGAGAAGGTCTGCAGCTTCACTCCTGACAGCGAGACCACAAACCCACCAGAAGGAAGAAGCTCCAGACACATCTGAACGTCTGAAGGAACAAACTCCAGACACACCATCTTTAAGAACTGTAACACCACGAGGGTCCGCGGCTTCATTCTTGAAGTAAGTGAGACCAAGAACCCACCAATTCCGGATGCAACGTGTGCCTCAGAGCAGACGTGAGGCCACCCGGACCACCCCCATGGTAGAGTGCTGGGAGGTGGCTGCCACCTCATTACCCCCCACTGCTCTCAGCGCTGTGGAGTTGGCCCTGAGGTTTTGCCTCGGGCCAGCAGAGTGGTGGGGGCCTGGCCCTGTCTGAGAACATGTGACAATGCTTATTGAATTCTGAGGGGGCCATGAACCTCAGAACTGTGGGACTCTGGGAGTCTGGCCAGCCCCAGCTGCCGTCATAACTGGAGGGTCTCCCTCACTTCCT
>NW_016849792.1:0-1970 GCF_001698545.2 Rhinopithecus bieti | reverse complement strand
TAATTTGTAAATGTTTTAGCATTTATTATTGTATGTGAACTATAAGTATATTTACCCATTTTATGTTGATAAAATATAAAAAATATTAAAATAAGTATATATTAAGTTAACCTTCAAGTGTTACGGGCTTTTTCCTCCCTGTGAAAAGAGATGGCATGCTTGAAATTTGAGACACACCAATGAAAATTAGGAATCTAAGTTATTTTAGATGGTCAGCAGCCCCATCACTGTGTATTTAGTAAATCTCCCTTCTGTTTCTGATTTCTGATGTCAATTTTATAATATATTGAATTCTTATATACTGTTCCTGTGAAACACAGTGGCATGTGAGCAGGGACTAGAACACAAGGTGCGCTCTTGTGGGATGACACTAGGAATACTTGCAGACTCTTAGCGATGCCAGTGTATACTATTTTTGGAATACCCATGAGAATCATCCTCATTAACTTCTAACCATTTTGAATGTTTGTTTGTTTGTTTGTTTTAAATAGAGATGGGGTCTCACTATGTTGTCCAAGCTGGGGTTGAACTCCTGGTCTCAAGCGATCCTCCCACCGTGCTGGAATTACAGGCTTGAGCCACCATGCCCGGCCACCATTTTGATTTTTGACAACTAGATCATTTAGTATTTTCAGACTTGGATCTGAATGTGGCTTTGGGACGTTTCCAAAAATCCAGTTTACTCTAGAAGCCCAGAGAATACTCTAGAGACTGCAGAACAAGTTTTGAAATCGGTTTGCAGATCATCTTTTTTTTTTTTTATTAAGTTGGAGTCTTGCTCTGTCTCCCAGGCTGGAGTGAGTGGTGCCATCTCGGCTCACTGCAAGCTCCGCCTCCTGGGTTCATGCTATTCTCATGCCTCAGCCTCCCGAGTAGCTGGGACTACAGGTGCCCGCCACCACGCCTGGCTAATTTTTTGTATTTTTTAGTAGAGATGGGGTTTCACCATGTTAGCCAGGATGGTCTCAATCTCCTGACCTTGTGATCCATCCGCCTCGGCCTCCCAAAGTGCTGGGATTACAGGCATGAGCCACTGCGCCCAGCTGTTTGCAAGTTATCAACATACTCATTGTTTCAGACTGGGCGCAGTGGCTCATGCTTGTAATCCCAGCACTTTGGGAGGCTGAGTGGGGTAAATCACTTGAGGTCAGGGATTCAAATCCAGCCTGGCCAACATAGTGAAACCCCATCTCTGTTAAAGTACAAAAATTAGCAAAGTGTGGTGGCGCATGCCTGTAATCCCAGCTACTTGGGAGGCTGAGGCATGAGAATTGTTTAAACCCAGGAAGCAGAGGTTGCGGTGAGCCGAGAACACGCTACTGCACTCCAGCCTGGGTGACAGAGTTGAGACCCTGTCTCTAAAATAAATAAACAAATATACTCATTATTTCATTAAAGCTTGCCAATCAACTGAATCACAGATTCATAGTATAATTAGACTCTTTCGTATTTGAGCAAACTACTGAAATCAATCAGTGGCTGCTTAAGACAATTTGGCATAACCATCAGATTTATCAATTTAAAAAATAAAATTAGATCCTCACCTTAAATTCATTTATTTCATCAGCATGCTGCATACCTAGAAGGCGTCATCAATTCCACACATAGTAATTAAAGGTAAAAAATTCAAAAGACAGGTGTTTCATTGACCTGTATTCCTTGTAAATAGCTTTCAAATTTTCCATATGTTTGACACCTTTCATAATACAGTGTTAGATGATACGGGCTCAGTGGCATATACCTGTAGTGCCTACTACTTGGTAGACTGAGGGAGGATCCCTGGAGCCCAGGAGTTGGGAGTCCAGACGAGGCAACGTAATAAAACCCCTACCCGTTTAAAAAAAAAAAAAATTGGCCGGGCGCGGTGGCTCAAGCCTGTAATCCCAGCACTTTGGGAGGCCGAGACGGGCGGATCTCGATCAGGAGATCGAGACCATCCTGGCGAACACGGTGAAACCCTGACTCTACTA
>NW_016849791.1:0-256 GCF_001698545.2 Rhinopithecus bieti | reverse complement strand
ATTTCAGATTAAACAACTGACCACAATCCACTTTTCAACCAGTGATGCTGGAAATGTTTTAAAACAAAATTAGTTCATAAATTTGTGGGCTGACCAAGAGGGTAATACAGTCTCACTAAATAAAACGAGAAAAATCAGAAAAGAAAACAATAAGAAAATAAACCACCCATGGACCTAAGCACTGTTCATTCTTCAAGGCATGTATTTCCAAACCTTTTATTTTTTCCATGCCTAGGGTTGGCATGTCATATATATA
>NW_016849790.1:0-2278 GCF_001698545.2 Rhinopithecus bieti | reverse complement strand
AAAAAAAAGAGGTTGCATCAACGTTCATCAAATATATTGCCTGAAGTTTTTTTGTTTTTGTTTTTGTTGTGCCTCTGCCAGGTTTTGGTATCAAGATGATGCTGGCTCCATAGAACAAGTTGAAAAGGAGTTACTCCTTCTTAACGTTTTGAAATAGTTTCTGTATGAATTGTACCAGCTTTTCTTTGTACACCTGGTAGAATCTGGCTGTGAATCCATCAGGCCCCAAGTTTTTTTCTTAGTAGGCTATTTATTACTGATTTAATTTTGGAGTTTGCTATTGGTCTTTTCAGGAAATTTATTTCTACCTGGCTCAGTCCTTGGACAGTGTATGTGTCTAGGAATTTATTCATCTCTTCTGGGTTTTCTAGTTGGTGAGAGTAGAGGCGTTCATAGTAGTTTATAATGGTTGTCTTTTTTTTTCTTTTTGAAGGGATGAGTAGTATCATTTTATTAAACATTTCTAATTCTGTTTATTTGAATCTTCTCTCTTTTCTTTTTTATTAGTCTAGCTAGTGGACTAATTTATTAAATTTTCAAAAAACCAACTCCTGGATTTATTGATCTTTGGAACTCTTTTTCATGTCTTGATTTTCTTTAGTTCAGCTCTAATTTTGATTTGTTTGTATCTACTGGTAGCTTTACAGTTGATTTATTCCTGCTTCTCTAATTATTTTAGTTGTGAAGTTAAGTTGTTAATTTGAAATCTTTCTAACTTTTGATGTGGGCATTTAATACTATAAATTTTCCTCTTAACTCTGCCTTACCTGTGTCTCACACATTCTGATATTTTGAATCTTTGCTTTCATGATTTTAAAAGAATTTCTTGATTTCTACCTTAATTTCATTATTTACCCAAAAGTTATTCAGGAGTATGTTGTTTAATTTCCATGTAATTGCATAGTTTTGAGCAATTTTCATAGTCATGACTTCTATTGTTAATAGTGTGTTTGGCAGGATTTTAGTTCTTTTATGTCTGTTGGGGATTGTTTTCTGTCTAATTATGTGTCAATATTAGAATACGTGCCACGTGGCAATGGAAAGAATGTATATTTTGTTGATTTGGGATGGAGAGTTCTGTAAAGGCCAATTAGATCCATTTGGTTTAATGTTAAGCTCAGGTCCTGAATATCTTTGTTAATTTTCTGCCTCTATAATCTGTCTAATATTGTCAGTGGAGTGTTGAAGTATTCCACTATTATTGTGTGGGAGTCCATGTCTCTTTGTCTCTTGGTAGGTCTCTTAAGAACTTGCTCTGTGAATCTGATTGTTGCTGTGTTGAGTTCACATATATTTAGAATAGTTAGGTCTTCTTGCTGAATTGCACCCTTTATCATTATGTAATGCCTTTGTCTTTTCCGTCTTTTTTGATCTTTGTTGGTTTTAAATCTCTTTAGTCTGAAATTAGAACTTTAGCCCCTGCTTTCTTTTGTTTTCCATTTGCTTAGTATATTTCCTTTCATCTCTTTAATTTGAGCCTATGAATGTCATGATGTGTGACATGGGTCTTTTGAGGACAGTATATCATTGAGTCTTTCTTTTGTATCCAGCTTTCCACTCTGTACATTCTAAGTGGGGCATTTAGCCCACATGCATTCAAGTTTAGTATTGGTAGGTGTGAATTTGTTCCTGTCATTGTGTTGTTAGCTGGTTTTTATGTTGGCTTGTTTGTGTGGTTGCTTAACAGTGACACTGGTCCATGTGTTTAAGTGTGTTTTTGTATTAGCTGATAGCAGTCTTTCCTTTCTATATTTAGTGCTCCTTTCAAGATCTCTTGTAAAGTATGTCCAGTGGTAAGATATTGCTTATCTGAAAATGATCTTAGTTCTTCTTCACATAGGAAACTTAGTTTGATTAGATATAAAATTCTTGGCTGAAAATTTTTTCTTTAGGAATGTTGAATATAGGCCCCAATCTCTTCTGGCTTATAGGGTTTCCTCTGAGAGGTCCACTGTTAGCCCGATAGGGTTTCCTTTGTAGGTGACTTGCCCTTTGTCTCTAGATGTCTTTACATTTTTTCTTTTATTTTAACTTTGGAAAATCTGATGATTATGCATCTTGAGGATGAACTTCTTGTTTAGAATCTTGCAGGAGTTCTCTGTAGTTCCTGAATTTTACTGTTGGTCTCTCTGGCAAGATGGGGGAAGTTTTCATGAACAGTAGCCTGAAATACGTTATCCACATTTTTCACTTTCATTCTCTTCCTTTAAAACATGCCAATTGGCCGGGCAGGGTGGCTCAAGCCTGTAATCCCAGCACTTTGGGAAGCCGAGACGGG
>NW_016849789.1:0-287 GCF_001698545.2 Rhinopithecus bieti | reverse complement strand
CACTTTTCTTTGACATTTTAAAATAAACACCAAATAAATGCATTTATTTTCATACAAAGAATCACATAAAAGATACAGTATCTACTATATAGGTTCGTTGTATTGAAAATTCAAATAGGAGTGATGCTACATTCAGTGGCATAATTTTCCAAATTGATTAATAAAATCTTGATTATGCCTTTAAAAATAATAACTTTACCTTAACATTCATGATTGTTGTAGTCCTAGAAATTTTAATATAAATTAAATTCATAAAAATATTTGTGTTTACTTGTACAGCAGAGTTA
>NW_016849788.1:0-530 GCF_001698545.2 Rhinopithecus bieti | reverse complement strand
TGACACGGAGTCTTGCTCTGTCACCCAGGCTGGAGTGCAGTAGCGTGATCTTGGCTCACTGTAAGCTCCGCCTCCAGGGTTCACGCCACTCTCCTGCCTCAGTCTCCCAAGCAGCTGGGAATACAGGCACCTGCCACCACACCCGGCTAATTTTTTGTATTTTTAGTAGAGACAGAGTTTCACCACGTTAGCCAGGATGGTCTTGATCTCCTGACCTCATGATCTGCCCGCCTCGGCCTCCCAAAGTGCTGGGATTACAAGCGTGAGTCACCGCGCCTGGCCGCCCGGCTACATATTAAATGTTATAGGCCAGGCGCGGTGGCTCATGCCTGTAATCCTAGCACTTTGGGATGCTGAGGCGGGTGGATCACTTGAGGTCAGGAGTTCGAGACCAGCCTGGCCAAGACAGTGAAACTACTAAAAATACAAAAATTAGCCAGACATGGTGGTGGGCACCTGTAATCCCAGCTGCTAGGGAGGGTGAGGCAGAAAATTGCTTGAACCTGGGAGGCAGAGCTTGCAGTAAGCCG
>NW_016849787.1:0-744 GCF_001698545.2 Rhinopithecus bieti | reverse complement strand
GCTCTTTTCTGTCATGTGAAGAAACCACAAGAAGATGACCATCTGCAAACCAGGAAGCGGGCCCTTACCGGACACTAGATCTGCCAGCTCCCTGAACGTGGACTTCACAACCTCAAGAACTGCCAGAAATAAATGTTTATTCTTTAAGTCACCCAGTCTATGGTAATTTGATACAGCAGCCCAAGATAACTAAGATAGAGAGGCAATACACCCAACCACTAAACATCATAGCTTTGAATTCTATACTAGTTAAGAGAAAATGATATTATCAGAGAGATGGAAAGATAGGCCAATGGAAAACAGCAAATTGTGAAATCAGGGCATCTAGTTGTTTTTGTTTGTTTGTTTTTGTTTTTTTGTTTTGTTTTGTTTTGTTTTTTTTTTGAGAAGGAGTCTTGGTCTGTCGCCCGGGCTGGAGTGCAGTGGCCAGATCTCAGCTCACTGCAAGCTCCGCCTCCCGGGTTCACGCCATTCTCCTGCCTCAGCCTCCCGAGTAGCTGGGACTACAGGCGCCCGCCACCTCGCCCGGCTAGTTTTTTGTATTTTTTTAGTAGAGACGGGGTTTCATCGTGTTAGCCAGGATGGTCTCGATCTCCTGACCTCGTGATCCACCCGCCTCGGCCTCCCAAAGTGCTGGGATTACAGGCTTGAGCCACCGCGCCCGGCCTTGTTTTGTTTTTTTTACCGGAGTTTCACTCTTAGTGCCCAGGCTGGAGGGCAATGGTGTGATCTCGGCTCACTACA
>NW_016849786.1:0-738 GCF_001698545.2 Rhinopithecus bieti | reverse complement strand
TCTCTTTTCTGTCATGTGAAGAAACCACAAGAAGATGACCATCTGCAAACCAGGAAGCGGGCCCTTACCGGACACTAGATCTGCCAGCTCCCTGAACGTGGACTTCACAACCTCAAGAACTGCCAGAAATAAATGTTTATTCTTTAAGTCACCCAGTCTATGGTAATTTGATACAGCAGCCCAAGATAACTAAGATAGAGAGGCAATACACCCAACCACTGAACACCATAGCTTTGAACTCTATACTAATTAAGAGAAAATGGGCCGGGCGCGGTGGCTCACGCCTGTAATCCCAGCACTTTGGGAGGCCGAGGCGGGCGGATCACAAGGTCAGGAGATCGAGACCACGGTGAAACCTCGTCTCTACTAAAAATACAAAAAAAAACTAGCCGGGCGAGGTGGCAGGCGCCTGTAGTCCCAGCTACTCGGGAGGCTGAGGCAGGAGAATGGCGTGATCCCAGGAGGCGGAGCTTGCAGTGAGCCGAGATCCGGCCACTGCACTCCAGCCTGGGGACAGAGCGAGACTCCGTCTCAAAAAAAAAAAAAAGAGAAAATGGTATTATCAGAGAGATGGAAAGATAGGCCAATGGAAAACATCAAATTGTGAAACCAGGGCATTTAGTTGTTTATTTTATTTTATCTTATTTTATTTTATTTTATTTTTACTATTATTTTTTACGGGCATTTCGCTCTTAGTGCCCAGGCAGGAGAGCAATGGTGTGTTCTCGGCTCACTGCG
>NW_016849785.1:0-735 GCF_001698545.2 Rhinopithecus bieti | reverse complement strand
GAAGCCTATGGTGACAAAGGAAATATCCTCAGATAAAAATCAAAAAGAAGTTTTCTAAGAAACTGTTTTGTGATGAGTGAATTCATCTCACACAGTTACACTGTTCTTTTCATGGAGGAGTTTGCTAACATTGTGTACTTGGAATCTGCAATAGGATATTCTTGAGCACATTGAAGCTTAGGGTGACAAAGGAAATATCCTCAGACAAAAACTAGTAAGAAATATTCTGAGAAACTTTGTTGTGATTTGTGAATTCATCTCACAGAGTTACATGACTGTTTTCATGGATAGTTTGGTAGCACAGTTTTGGGGAATCTGAGAAGGGATATTTTTGATCACATTGAAGCCTGTGGTGACAAAGAAAATATCCTCAGTAAAAACTAGAAAAAAAGCTTTCTGAGAAGCCTCTTTGTGGTGTATGTATTCATCTCACAGAGTAACACATTTCTTTTCATGTAGTTGTTTGCTAACACTGTTTTTGTGGAATTTGCAAAGGCATATTTGGGGTGCATTGAGGCCTCTAGTGAAAAGGAAATAACCTCAGATAAAACTGGAAAGAAACTGTCTAAGAAACTGCTTATTGATGTGTGAATTCATCTCACAGAGTTACAGTGTTATTTTCATTGACGAGATTGATAACACTGTTTTCTTGGAATCTGCAATCGGATATTTGGGAGTGCATTGAAGTCTATTGTGACAAAGGAAATATCCTCTGATCAAAACCAAAAAGAAGCT
>NW_016849784.1:0-1006 GCF_001698545.2 Rhinopithecus bieti | reverse complement strand
AATATTAAATTATCATGTACATTTAAAATTTTCTAAACATATAGTAAATATTTTTTCATTTTTTACTTACACTAGTTTAAGTTATATTTAAGCATTAAAAATACAAGATTTCACTAATCCTACCCATGTGGAAGGATTCAGTAGCTGTGGTAAGCTTAGGCAAAACCAATGTTCGGAGTTCATTTCTCCAACAAACATTTAGTACATTGTAAACATAATACTGTTTTCTACATTTCCCCAACCTGAGTCAGTTATCCTCCTTTAAAATTTCTTACTTGACTGAGAGGTAAAAGAGTTGCAGAAATGAACGGGATTGCTAGACTAGTTGAACTGATGGAATAGTTGCCTATAGCAGATACAAGAGAAATGCCCCAATACATTTGATACTGGCTCAGAGAAAATATGAAAGAAATTTTAATGGAAATGTTAGATTAAAAAATACAGGGATGAGGAGCTCCAAATTCTATGTATAAATTCTGATAAAATCTCTAGCTGACTCTGAAACCATGTGAAGCCAAGTCTAGGCAGCACAGATCAACCTCATTAGTCATCAGGGAAACGCAAATTAAAACTACAATAAATTACTACTACACATCCATCAGAATGGCTGCAGCGAAAAAGACTGTCAACTTCAAATGTTGACAGAAACATTGAATAACATGTCTTATCATACATGGTTGAAGATAAAATGCTAAAACCACTTTAGAAGAAAATCTGGGAGTTGTTTTCCCCTTTTTAAGTAAAAAATAAACAATCCATGATATAGCCTTCTCTTCCTTGGCTTTATTCAAAAGAAATGAAAACTTATTTTCAAAAAAGAAGTGTGATGAATATTCACAGCAACTTTAGTAATAGCCAATAAAAAGTGAACAGCCTAGGTGTCCTTGAAAAGGAAAACTGTTAAACAAATGTGATAATTCATACCATGTACTCCTACTCAGCAATGAAAGTGAACAAATTAGTGATACACAAAACAGCATGGATAAATATTTTTTAAAATATTATA
>NW_016849783.1:0-530 GCF_001698545.2 Rhinopithecus bieti | reverse complement strand
CTCTCTCTCTCTCTCTCTTTTTTTTTCTTTCTTTCTTCTTTCCTTCCTTCCTTCCTTCCTTCCTTCCTTCCTTCCTTCCTTCCTTCCTTCCTTCCTTCCTTCCTTCCTTTTTTCATTGAGACAGGATCTTGCTCTGTCTCCTAGGTTGTAGTGCAGTGGTATCATATTGGCTCACTGCAGCCTCAACATTCTGGAATCAAGCAGTCCTCCGTCTTCAGCTTCCTGAGTAGCTGGGATTACAGGTGCATACGACCATGCCTGGCATTTCTTTTGTATTTTTGGTAAAGACGGGGTTTCACCATGCTGCCAAGGCTGTTCTCAAACTTTTGGAATCAACCAATCCTCCCACCTGGGCCTCCCAAAGTGCTGGGATTACAGGCATGAGCCAGTGCGCCCGGCCAATAATCAATTACTTTCTTCGATTATCTTACTGTAAGTTGTTTTTTAAATTCCCTTATGCCTTTTTTTTCCTTTTTTAAATTGTGCTTAACTTATTATTATTATTATTATTATTATTATTATTATTATTA
>NW_016849782.1:0-259 GCF_001698545.2 Rhinopithecus bieti | reverse complement strand
AGTCTCGCTCTGTCGCCCAGGCTGGAGTGCAGTGACACGATCTTGGTTCACTGCAAGCTCTGCCTCCTGGGTTCACGCCATTCTCCTGCCTCAGCCTCGAGTAGCTGGGACTACAGGCGCCCGCCACCACGCAAGGCTAATTTCTGTATTTTTTAGTAGAGATGGGGTTTCACCACGTTAGCCAGGATGGTCTTGATCTCCTGACCTCGTGATCCACCCGCCTCGGCCTCCTAAAGTGCTGGGATTGCAGGCGTGAGCC
>NW_016849781.1:0-1128 GCF_001698545.2 Rhinopithecus bieti | reverse complement strand
AGGGAGCACGCCTCTGTCCCCTTATAAGGGCCTGAGGGGGTGGGGTGTTCATAGCACCCCACCAACTTTCACAAAAGACCATCTCTCCTCATTCCCAGATGCTTGCTAGAGGCTGCAGATGATGTCACCCAAGGGCTGGAAGTTCATTCCTGACCATCCTGTACAAGCCTGCATAGGGGCATATTAGTCTCTGGGGCCCCTGTTACAAGTTCCACTGACTGGGTATTTCTAAACAACAGAAATTGGGCCAGGCACAGTGGCTCATGCCTGTAATCCCAGTACTTTGGGAGGCCGAGGCAGGCGGATCACTTGAGGTCAGGAGTTTGAGACCAGCCTGGCTAATGTAGTGAAACCCTGTCTCTACTAAAAATACAAAAAATTACCTGGGTGTGCTGGTGTTTATGCCTGTAATCCCAGCTACTCGGGAGACTGAGGCAGAAGAATCACTGGAACCTGGGAGGCAGAGGTTGCAGTGAGTAGAGATCATGCCATTGCACTCCAGCCTGGGTGACAGAGTGAGACTCCGCCTCAAAAAAAGTAAATAAACAGAAATCTGTTTTCCCACTGTTCTGGAGGCTGGAATCCTCACATGAGGACCTCAGTGAGGTTCAAGATCAAGGTGTCAGCTTGATGGCTTTTCTTTTTTGCTTATTTTAGAGACAGGGTCTTGCTGTTGCCCAGGCTGGAGTGCAGTGGTGCAATCACAATTCAACTGCAGCCTTAACCTCCTGGGCCCAAACGATCCTCCTGCCTCAGCCTCCCAAGTCTCTGGGACTACAGGGGCACACCATCATGACTGGCTATATTTTATTGTATTGCATTTTTTAATTTTATTTTGTTTTATTATTTTATTTTATTTATTTTATTTTATTTTATTTATTTTGACAGGAGTCGCATTAGGTTGCCCAGGCTAGTCTCAAACTCCTGGACGTAAGTGATCCTCCCGCCTCAGGGTCCCCTCAAAATGTTGGAATTATAGGCATGAGCCACTGCACCCGGCCTGGGTGTGTTGCTTAAAATTCATCTTCCATATGTCCTGGGCAATATAACCATGTTCCTTCCCAAAGTTCAGGGAGATGGGAAGGAGGGACCACATGGCTTCCTGGCCTTGTGAAGTAGACGGCGAAG
>NW_016849780.1:0-1724 GCF_001698545.2 Rhinopithecus bieti | reverse complement strand
CCTCCCTCCCTCCCTCCCTCTCTCTCTCTCTCTCTCTTTCTTTCTTTCTTTCTTTCTTTCAGACAGAGTCTCCCTCTGTCACCCAGGCTGGAGTGCAGTGGCGCGATCTCGGCTCATTGCAACCTCAGCCTCCAAGCTTCAAGCGATTCTCCTGTCTCAGCCTCTGGAGTAGCT
Source organism: Rhinopithecus bieti (assembly GCF_001698545.2). NCBI lineage: Eukaryota > Metazoa > Chordata > Mammalia > Primates > Cercopithecidae > Rhinopithecus > Rhinopithecus bieti. The sequence continues at coordinate 1,550 of NW_016849780.1, read as the reverse complement.
GGAATTACAGGTATCTGCCACCACACCTGGCTAATTTTTGTAGTTTTAGTAGAGATGGAATTTCACCAGGTTGGCCAGGCTGGTCTCAAACTCCCGACCTCAGGTGATCTACCTATCTTGGCCTCCCAAAGTGCTGGGATTACAGGCGTGAGCAACTGTGCCCAGCCTACAGCTTTTCTATTCAACATTAACTTTTAATATATCAAGAATAATCACAAAGATGCCTTTTCCAATTTACACTGGTAAGTGATGAATGAGAATTACTACTTGGTCAGTATTTTATACTAAATAGAGTCCAGGGATATTTGACCAGTGAAATTTTCATCTAAATCAAACAAACCAATCTTTCAAATATAAAATTAATCATTTCATTGATATTAGCCTTCAATCCTTACTCCATTAAATCTCTAAATTAATGCTAGGGATGGCATAGGAAGCAAATTAAAATGGGATTCTTATAAAATGAGAAAGATAAAATTGTGCCTTCTGAAGAAGCAATTTAATCTTAATAAATTATTTTTTAATATTCTTTTTTCAATGAGGCATCACATTGACCATAAAATAAAGTGTAAAAGGGCACTGGTTGAGGAAACTGAGTTACAAAGAGACCATTGCACCCTCGAATAGTTACACCTGTGATAATTTGTTTCATAAATTTTTATGGTGCATTTTACATTTTTTAAGCAAGCGAGTATTCCCAACAGTGTCATAATTAGAATTGTGACAGTGTGAGAGCAACGGAAGGGAAATTGTATTTGATCTCTGGAGTATTTAGCTAACTAGTTTCAAATAGGAATTTGTTGCTTTGTTGAAGACAGATTAGAGTCAACACAGAAGATGTTCCTTGAATGGAGGGCTCACTGCTCTCAGATGGCCCACACCTGCAAACACAGCTTCAGAGAAGAGCTAAGTGAAAATTAAGGCAACCCAGGAAGTGAAGATCATTTGCTTAGGAGATTTATGGGGTATTTACTGAAATAAATGTCTCAGTCTTTAAATGTCAAATGTTAATATGCACCGTATGCTAGCCCTTTCTTCTCAAAATTGTATTTTGTGGTGCTTTGTCTCTGTAGTTTGAGAAGCCAAATCTCTCACTAGAAAATATCCTTCTGAGACACATTCTACATTTAACAAGCCCATTTCCCCCTTTTCTCTGTAAAATGGCTCTCTATACTGTATACCGTGAGGATATTTTTTTGAAAGATAAGATGGAGTTGACCATCTTGGAGTTGCCAAGATTCAGGCATTTTTCATAAAAGATGTGCTCTCTTCTAATCAAGTCAGCATCTATTAATTAAGCACAAATATACTCTTAGAAACCTTCTACCAACACCTCTGGGTTGCTGGGGTCAGTGCTCAGCACACTACAGCTGCTCATTAAATGGTAGTCCTTGTTTCTCTAGTTGTTCAATGTATCTGTTGTATGAGAACACAGTCTTCCATAGCCAGCAAATCAGTTGGCAGAAATAACAGCAGAATTAAACAAATAGTTTTTATTTATTTATTTATTTATTATTATTATACTTTAAGTTCTAGGGTACATGTGCATA
>NW_016849779.1:0-1202 GCF_001698545.2 Rhinopithecus bieti | reverse complement strand
AAGAAAAGAGTGTTAGCAAACTGCTCAATGAAAATAAGAGTGTAACTCTGTGAAATGAATTCACACATCACAAAGCAATTTCTCAGAAAGCTTCTTTTGGTTTTTATCTGAGTTTATTTCCTTTGTCACCATAGGCTTCAACTTGCTCTGAAATATCCTGTTGCAGATTTCACAAAAACAGTGTTACCAAATTGCTCAATGAAATGAACGGTGTAACTCTGTGAAATGAATTCACACATCACAAAGCAGTTTCTCAGAAAGCTTCTGTGTAGTGTTTAGGTGAGGATGTTTCCTTTTTCACTGTATTCATCAATGTGCTCGCAAATATCCCTTTGCAGATTTCACGAAAACAGGGTTAGCAAACTGCAACATGAAAAGAATGGTGTAACTCTGTGAGATGAATTCACGCATCACAAATAACTTTCTCAGAAAGCTTCTTTCTAGTTGTAATCTGAGGATATTTCCTTTGTCACCATAGGCTTCAATGAGCTCCCAAATATCCTATTGCAAATCCCACAAAAACAGTGTTATCATACTGTTCAAAGAAAACAACAGTGTATCTCTGTGAGATGAATTCACACTCCAAAAACTAATTCTCAGAAAGATTCTTTCTAGATATTATCTGAGGATATTTACTTTTTGACCATAGGCCTCGATGCAATCCGGAATGTCCCATTGCAGATTCCATGAAAAAATGGTTAGCACACTTCTCAATGAAAATAATGGTGTAACTCTGTGAGGGTAATTCACACATCACAAAGCAGTTTCTCAGAAAGTTTCTTTCTAGATTTTATCTGAGGATATTTCCTTTGTCACCCTAGGCTTTAATGTAATTCAAAATATCCCTTCTCAGTTTCTCCAAAAGCAATTCTCCCAAACTGCTCCATGAAAACAGTGGTGCAACTCTGTGAGATGAACTCACACATGAAAATGCGTTTCTCAGAACGCATCTTTCTAGTTTTTCTCTGAGGATATTTCCTTTCCACCACATTCCTCAATGCTTTCCTGAATATCCCATTGCAGATTAAATGAAAAACGTGTTACCAAGCTTCTAAATGAAAAGAATGGTGTAAATCCGTGAGATTTATTCCCCCAACACACAGCAGTATCGCAGGAAGCTTCTTTTTGGTTTTCCTATGAGGATATTTCCTTTTTCACAATAGGCTTCAATGTGCTCCCAAGTATCCTAATACAGATTCCCC
>NW_016849778.1:0-997 GCF_001698545.2 Rhinopithecus bieti | reverse complement strand
AAAAAAAGAAAAAAAAAAGCTACAGAAAATAAAACTCTCAATGGAGTTCAGGGACATAAGTTTTATGTATATCAAAAAGAGATATATGTTTGAATATGATGACAAATAAGGTGGAAGGCTTAGTCCCAGCTCCCATAAGACTCTGGGCAAGGGATTCTGTTTATGCCTGCATCACTAATCTGTTAACAGGTCATGTAAATTGCCAGCATTAGCAACTGGCCCACAATAATGCTCTGAAGATTCTCTACACACTGTAAAGTGGTTGGTGAGCAAAGCAATCACAACTACTAAAATCAAGCAATGAAGAGCAGGCTGTCAGCAGATTGGGACATCCTTGGGTGTTTAGGCATGACAGATAACCTAGGGTTGCCAGATTTAGCAAATAAGTCCCATTTGTGACCTAATTATACTAAAAAAAATTAACTGTTTATCTAGGGTTGAAATGTAACTGGGCATCCTATATTTTATCTGGCAACTCTTGTGAAATCCCCCTCCCAGTGTATCAATAGGATGATACTTCCTGAAGGATCATGAAGTATGTCATAGAAGCAGATATATATAAGAACTAGTAACTCAACTTGGTAATTTAGAAGTAAATGTTCTTGTTCCTATGTTGCTCACTAGCTCTTTAATGAGAAAAGGCTATGTTGTACATTAGTATCAGTTGTCACTGCTGAGATTCAACATATGACAGTGACAGCAAATAAGAACTGATCTGCTCTTGGAAGAATCATTATTAACCTTAAAAGGATAATGTACATACATTAGTTTAGTGCCTATACTTTCTGTGTTTTGAGAGTGAAACCTTATATTGGAACATAGCCTAAAAAAACATTCACCTACTCAACCCAAGTCATTGGAAATGAGGATTGAGGAAACAACATAAATAAATTAGAAGAAACATAGTATTATAGAGGAAATGGCATTGCATAGAATGAGATTCAAGAGACCAGAATTCTCTTATTTCTTTTCTACCATTGGTTTGTGCAACCACATA
>NW_016849777.1:0-627 GCF_001698545.2 Rhinopithecus bieti | reverse complement strand
TCTCCCCTGCTTGGCCCGATGTGATGGCCAGGAGGAGGCCAGCACGGCAGGACACAGCACCTGCATGGGAATCGGGCGGCTCTGCTCTGTACATAGCAATCACCCCTGCACCAGTGTCTTCTGATAGCAGGAAGGCTGTGGGAGAATCTGATAGGTTTCAGTGTTTGGACTGGTGGCTTCCTTTAGACCCAATGGGCCACTGGTGCTTACGTCCTCACCACAGGCCAGCTCTATTCTAGGCCCCCAGAGAGAGCTGAAACTACCACAGGCCCTCCCAGGGGTGCTGGGCATTCTAGGGGTCCTGGTCAGGGTCAGTGGTGTGTACCCCAAAAAAGGGTCTGCAGGTATGAAATCCTGTTGCTTTGAAGATGCTGGAAAGGGCCCCTCTAGGGCCTCTGTGTCCTCCTCTGGCATTTGAGGCAGGTCCGGGTCCTTGAGGGCTGGTGAGATGGAGGCAGAAATGCTGCAGCCCCAGCCTGAGCTGGATTTCATCAGTGCCTTCTCCCCACCGCATTCTCACACAGGGCAGTGGACAGACCACACTGAGTCCTGGGCTTCCACCTCCTCCCCCCCCTCCCCACCCCCCGCCAAGGCAGGAAGGCCAAGGCCCTGCAGAAGCCCCTGGTT
>NW_016849776.1:0-626 GCF_001698545.2 Rhinopithecus bieti | reverse complement strand
ATTTAATAATAATTACAATGTGTTCACATTGTTTTACTCTATTGTATATGCTTAATAATCACAGAAGCTTTTAATCCATGAAGCCTTATGGTCACAAGGAAATAAAAGAATTAACTTTCTATTATGGGCTGTGCATGGTGGCTCACGCCTGTAATTCCAGCACTTTGAGAAACCAAGGCAGGAGAATTGCCTTGACTTCCTGGGCTCGGGAGTTCGAGACCAGCCTGGGGAACATAGGGAGGCCCTGTCTCTATTAAAAATTTAAAAATTAGTAGGGCATGGTGGCGTGTGCCTGTAGTCCCAGCTACTTGGGACTGAAGTGGGAGGATCGTGTGAGCCTGGGAATTTGAGGCTGCAGTGAGCTGTGATTGCACCATTGTACGCCAGCCTGGGTGACAGAGTGAGACCCGGTTTAAAAAAAAAAATTCTGTTTATGAGCATATTTTTGTTGCAGAGAAATTCGATATGGCGATCAATAGACTTTAAGTATAGAAGTATGATGGTTGACCAGGTGTGGTGGCTTATGTCTATAATCCCAGGGTTTTGTGGGGTTGAGGCAGGAGGATTGCTTGAAGCCAGGAATTTGAGACCAGCCTGGACAACATGGTGAGACCCTGTCTCTACAA
>NW_016849775.1:0-873 GCF_001698545.2 Rhinopithecus bieti | reverse complement strand
CCCAAGACTAAACCAGGAAGAAGCTGAATCCCTGAATAGACCAATACTCTGAAATTGAGGCAATAATTAATAGTCTACCAACCAAAAAAAGTCCAGGACCAGATAGAATCACAGCAGAATGCTACCGGAGGTACAAGGAGGAGCTGGTACCATTCCTTCTGAAACTATTCCAATCAATAGAAAAAGAGGGAATCCTCCGTAACTAATTTTATGAGGCCAACGTCATCCTAATACCAAAACCTGGCAGAGACACAACAAAAAAAGAGAATTTTAGACCAATATCTGAGATGAACATTGAAGCAAAAATCCTCAATAAAATACTGGCAAACCGAATCCAGCAGCACATCAAAAAGCTTATCTGCCATGATCAAGTGGGCTTCATCCCTGGGATGCAAGACTGGTTCCACATACACAGATCAGTGAACGTAATCCAGCATATAAATAGAAACAAACACAAAAACCACGTGATTATCTCAATAGATGCAGAAAAGGCCTTTGGCAAAATTCAACAGCCCTTCATGCTAAAAACTTGCAATAAACTCTGTATTGATGAAACGTGTCTCAAAATAATAAGAGCTATTTATGAAGGGTAAATATCATACTGAATGAGTAAAAACTGGAAGCATTCCCTTTGAAAACTAGCACAAGACAGGGATGCCGTCTCTCACAACTCCTATTCAACATAGTGTTGGAAGTTCTCGCTAGGGCAATCAGGGAACACACAGAAATAAAGGGTACTCAGTTAGGAAAACAAGAAGTCAAAATGTCCTTGTTTGCAGTTGACATGATTGTATATTTGGAAAACCCCGAGAGGGGCGGAGCAAGATGGCCAAATGGGAACAGCTCCAGTCTCCAACTCCCAGCGCAAGCGAA
>NW_016849774.1:0-1966 GCF_001698545.2 Rhinopithecus bieti | reverse complement strand
AGTCTTGCTCTGCTGCCCAGGCTGGAGTGCAGTGGCGCGATCTCAGCTCACTGCAAGCTCCGCCTCCCGGGTTCACGCCATTCTCCTGCCTCAGCCTCCTGAGTAGCTGGAACTGCAGGCGCCTGCCACTATGCCTGGCTAATTTTTTTGTATTTTAGTAGAGATAGGGTTTCACCATGTTAGCCAGGATGGTCTCGATCTCCTGACCTCGTGATCCGCCCGCCTCGGCCTCCCAAAGTGCTGGGATTACAGGCGTGAGCTACCGCGCCCGGCCTATTTTATTTATTTTATTTTTTTTGAGGCAAGGTCTTGCTGTGTCACCCAGGCTAGAGTGCAGTGGCGCGATCTCGGCTCACTGCAAACTCCGCCTCCCGGGTTCAAGCAGTTCTTCTGCCTCAGCCTCCCCAGTAGCTGGGATTACAGGCTCCCACCACCGCGCCCAGCGAAGTTTTGTATGTTTTAGTAGAGATGGGATTTCACTATCTTGGCCAGGCTGGTCTTGAACTCCTGACCTCATGATCCACCTGCCTTGGCCTCCCAAAGTGCTGGGGTAATTTTTTATTTTTTATTTATTTTATTTTATTTTTTTTGAGACGGAGCCTTGCTCTGTCACCCAGGCTGCGGTGCAGTGGCCGGATCTCAGCTCACTGCAAGCTCCGCCTCCCGGGTTCACGCCATTCTCCTGCCTCAGCCTCCCGAGTAGCTGGGACTACAGGCGCCCGCCACCTCGCCCGGCTAGTTTTTTGTATTTTTAGTAGAGGCGGGATTTCACCGTGTTAGCCAGGATGGTCTCGATCTCCTGACCTCCTGATCCGCCCGTCTCGGCCTCCCAAAGGGCTGGGATTACAGGCTTGGGCCACCGCGCCCGGCCTAATTTTTTATTTTTTATTGTTCATTATGTGATGGGTAAGTCAGGTTAAAATTTTGCTTGGCCATCTGTGGTCTACTTTATGTACTGAACTAGCTGGGTTAGCCTAATGCTAAAATGCTTTCCTGGAATGCTGAGAGGCCTGAGCAGTGAAAAGTCTGTAGAGGTTTCTCACATTGAGTTTCATTCCTCTGTGAATGTGGGATTCCTTGATTTCTTTCTTTCTTTTTTTTTTTTTTTTTGTTTGAGACGGAGTCTCACTCTGTCGCCTAGGCTGGAGTGCAATGGCTTAATCTCGGCTCACTGTAACTTCTGCCTCCCAGGTTCAAGCGATTCTCCTACCTCAGCCTCCCAAGTAGCTGGAATTACAGGCACCTGCCACCACGCTCAGCTAATTTTTGTATTTTTAGTAGAGACGGGGTTTCACCATGTTGGTCAGGCTGACCTCGAACTCCTGACCTTAGGTGATCCACCCGCCTCAACCTCCCAAAGTGCTAGGATTACAGGCATGAGCCACCGTGCCCAGCAGGAATTCCTTGATTTCTAAACTATTCCAGTTGGCCAAACAATGCATGTGCATTTGTTTATATTGGTCACAGAATCAAAAAATGTCAGAGCTATAAATCAGAGGTAGTTCAGCCATCACTTTTGACAGATGGTAATGATTAATATTTGTAAATGACTTTGTAGTTTTACAGTGTACTTTTAAATGATTTTTATTTTTTTTAGCCTCACTTGAAATAAAATTGTTTTGTCCCTTGTTACCTACCAAGTTAGAAAGATCTGGTAGAATCCAGGTCTTTGGTCTGCTTACTGTTATTGAGGTTTGTTTGTTTTTTTTAAATTATAGATGTGGGAAAACCGAAGCAGTGGCATAATCATTGAAATTCAGAGCTGAAGTGCGGCCTCTTTGTGGTTCAGTCTGCAGCCCATATTGCAGTAGAGGAGCTGTGTCAGGAGAGGAGGCAGGTTGCTTGTTTTCAGAATTGTAGTTAACAACAACCATTGTTCTTTCCTCTTTCCCTACTCTTTATCAGTTCTGGAAATGTTTTTCTTAGACTATGTAGTTACTAGGGGTTTGCTTCTAAGAAACTTTTT
>NW_016849773.1:0-873 GCF_001698545.2 Rhinopithecus bieti | reverse complement strand
AGGCTGAGGCAAGAGAATCGCTTGAACCCAGGATGTGGAGGTTGCAGTGAGCCAAGATCCTGCCACTGCACTCCAGCCTGGGCAACAGAGCAAGACTCTGTCTCAAAAAAAATTAAAAAAAAAAATTTAAAAAAAAAACTCAAAAATTAGTTGGGTGTGGTGGCGGGCACCTGTAATCCCAGCTACTCAGGAGTCTGAGGCAAGAGAATCACTTAAACCTGGGAGGTGGAGGTTGCAGTGAGCTGAGATCATGCCACTGCACTCCAGCCTGGACAACAGAGTGAGACTCTATCTCAAAAACAAACATACAAAACAAAACAAGAAAACAGATATCCTGGTCAGGCTCAGTGGCTCACGCCTGTAATCCTAGGACTTTGGGAGGCCAAAGCAGGTGGATTGCTTGAGCTCAGGAGTTCGAGACCAGCCTGGGCAATGTGGCAAAACGCTGCCTCTACAAAAAATATAAAAGTTAGCCAAGTGTGATGGCCTACACTTGTAGTCCCAACTACTCAGGAGGCTGATGTAGGAGGATCACTTGAGCCTGGAAGGCTGAGGCTGCAGTGAGCAAAGATCACGCCACTATACTCCATCCTGGGTGACAAAGCGAGACCCTGCCAAAAAAAAAAGAAAGAAAGAAGGAAGGAAGGAAGGAAGGAAGGAAGGAAGGGAGGAAGGAAGGGAGGGAGGGAGGGAGGGAGGGAAGGAGGGAAAGAGAAAGAGAGGAAGGAAGGAAGGAAGGAAGGAAGGAAAAAAATAAAAGAATACTCAGTGTACCTTCATGGTCATCCACCGACATGCACAGAGCAGCAAAAGAAATTTTGCTGGGACTACAGGCACGTGCCACAACACCTGGCTAATTTTTGTATTTCTTGT
>NW_016849772.1:0-1968 GCF_001698545.2 Rhinopithecus bieti | reverse complement strand
CTTTGGTGCCTAGGCTCAAATGCAGGGGAGCAAAAATGGCTCACTGTAGCCTGGATCTCATGGGCTCAATTGATCCTGCCCTCTCAGCCTACCAAGTAGCTGGGACTATAGGCTATATAAAAGGCTTATCATGACAGTATCATTTCACACCCCACGCCTGGCTATTAAAAAAAAAATAAAAAAAAAAACCTGAGAAATGGAGGTCTTATTTTGTTGCCCAGGCTGGTCTCAAACTCTTAGGCTCAAGCAATCTCCCCACCTCGGCCTCCCAAAGTGCTGGTATTATAGGCATGAGTCACTGTGCCCAGCCAAGGAAGATTTTAATTACAAGATTAATAATACAAACCAACTAGCATTAAACATATGGCAAAGGAGGTAGAAAAAAATAAATCAAAACCACTTGATTGCAGCAGTTCACTGTGTGCTTGAAAAGTAACTAAGAGGAACCAAGGGGCACAAATCTGGGCCCAAGGTTGTTGTAAGGTGCTATTATAAAATAACATGACTGTGAAAAGATTAGAGAAAGGTGACAGAGTAAGACAGTGAAGTGGGGGAAACATAGAGTGCAAAAGCAGAAAACCTAGCAATGTCCATTAGAGGAAAAAAAGAGTGCTTATAAATAGCATATATTATTGGGTTCCATTTCCCCCTGTAAGACAAAGCAAAACAGCTCTGAAAATTGCTGATGACTATTTGTACTTGAACTTACACACCCTTTAAAGTATGGCATAGGGGAGATTCGAGTGCCTATTTATTCCCAAGGAGCACCAGGCTCATTAGAGCAAGCAACTTTTCAAGACCCAAATAGGGTCTGTTTCACTTACCTATCTGTTTAGCTGTGCTTTGCATTTTTAAATACTCATTACACATAGATGGGAGGGCAAACACTGAATTAATACGGTAAGTTGCCTTCTCTTATAAACTAGAAGAGATTATTTTATTTTAATAGATATATCTGTAGTCACATCATATTGGATATGACTTGTTCCATTAGCCTCAGGATCATGTCAGCATCATGCAAATTTGTTTTTTAAGTTTTTGGAGATGTATTTCACATTAAAAAATTAACCCATTTAAAACGTACATGCCAATGTTTTTAATATATTCACTGGGTTGAGAAACTACCACCACAGTGTAATTTTAGAAAATTTTCATCCTCCCTAAAAGTAACCCTATATCCATTGGCAGTCACTTCACTTTTCTTCCCATGTGACCATCCACTCCTAATCGAACAATAATGTACTGTCTGTCTCTATAAATTAGGAAGCCCAGGTGGGAGGATTTCTTGAAGCCAGGAGTTCAAGACTAGCCTGGGCAACATAGTGAAACCTTTGTCTCTACAAAACATAAAAATTTTAAAAATCAGCAAGGTATGGTGGTGTGTGCCTATAGTCTCAGCTACTGGGGAGGCTGAGGCAGAAGGATTGCTTGAGCCCAGGAGTTCAAGGCTACAGTGAGCTATGATTGCACCACCCAGTATGGGCAACAGAGCAAGATCCTGTCTCTTAAAAACATTTATAAAACTGAGTACCTTACAAATTTTTCAATGGAGACAAGTTACTAAATCTATAGTTATTTTCTGTCATTTAACATCTCATAATAATTTACTAAAGTCATGTACTTGTAAAACAGATGTTCATATATTCATGTTCCAGACACGTCAAGTTAATCTACATACCCAGTATTATCTAATCAATGCTTTATTATTTTTTATTTATTTATTTATTTTTGATGTAGTCTCACTCTGTCACCCAGGCTGGAGTGCAGTGGCACAATCTCGGCTCACTGCAATCTCCGCCTCCTGGGTTCAAGCGATTCTCCTGCCTCAGCCTCCGGAGTAGCTGGGATTACAGGTGCATGCCACCACACCCAGCTAATTTTTTTGTATTTTAGTAGAGATGGGGTTTCACTATGTTGGTCAGGTCGTTCTCGAACTCCTGATCTCAGGTGATCCACCCGCCTTGGCCT
>NW_016849771.1:0-349 GCF_001698545.2 Rhinopithecus bieti | reverse complement strand
GCGTGAGCCACCGTGCCCAGTCTGGGCATCTGTTTAAGGTAATGTGAAACTATGACAAACCAGGTGTTGCCAGCCAATGATACAAGTGGTGAACACTTAACAGAAAAAGCAGGGACAAATGGTTCTCTACCAGAGAATAATCAATCTGCTACCCATCATCTCCATATACAATAATTTAATTCATTCTAGAGCTGCCGGATATGGTGAGTTCTTATAATTACATGTTACCTTAGCATGCATTTTCTTTACGGATTTAACTTTTTCAGAAGAAAACTTTATCCAAACTCAACAGAGTTTCTAATTCTCCACCTCCTCTCAGTTCCTCCATGGGGTCAACTCACATATATTT
>NW_016849770.1:0-628 GCF_001698545.2 Rhinopithecus bieti | reverse complement strand
AGCCTCCCAAAGTGCTGGGATTACAGGCTTGAGCCACCGCGCCCGGCCAGAATGTATATATTTTTAATGTTTGAATTAATTGTCTTTGCTGAAGAATGCTTCTGTGAACATCAAACGTGCATAACCTCCATATAGATGCATGGGCGGAAACGGAAATTAATAGAGGAAGACGAAGAACCAAATAATCACTTTGCAAAGGATACGTTTGCTCTGGGGGAGTCTGATGTTTACACATTGGCACAGGCCATTTTACACATTGGCACACATCAGTCACTGTCACAAGAGAAGTCCCAGAGGACAAAGGGAGTCTCTGGAGGATTTTCAAAGGAAATACTGTGGCCATTGTCTAAAATAGATGACCCAGTACCCAGTTACAGACTGTTCACCTTTGAATCAATACTTGGAAAGATCCTGGAACAAATAATCAGATACTCAATTGGCCATCAACTAGAAGGGTGGAAGACGCTAGGAAGGAAACGGCAAATGTTCCTGTAGGGCAAATGGAGTCCTGTAACCCAAGGCCCCACTTCAGGTCTTAAGAACACAGGGATGAAGCCCACTTGATCATGGTGGATAAGCTTTTTGATGTGCTGCTGAATCCGGTTTGCCAGTATTTTATTGAGGATTT
>NW_016849769.1:0-628 GCF_001698545.2 Rhinopithecus bieti | reverse complement strand
CTCTGTCACCCAGGCTGGAGTGCAGTGGCCGGATCTCCGCTCACTGCAAGCTCTGTCTCCTGGGTTTACGCCATTCTCCTGCCTCAGCCTCCCGAGTAGCTGGGACTACAGGCGCCCGCCACCTCGCCCGGCTAGTTTTTTGTATTTTTTAGTAGAGACGTGGTTTCACCGTGTTAGCCAGGATGGTCTCGATCTCCTGATCTCGTGATCTGCCCGTCTCGGCCTCCCGAAGTGCTGGGATTACAGGCTTGAGCCACCGCGCCCGGCTATTTATTTATTTTTTGAGACAGAATGTTGCTCTGTCACCCAAGCTGGAGTGCAGTGGCACAATCTCGGCGCCCTGCGGCCTCCGCCTCCTGGGTTCATGCGATCCCCCTGCCTTAGCCTCCCTAGTAGCTGGGATCACAGGTGTATGCAACCACGCCTGGCTAATTTTTGTATTTTTAGTAGAGATGGGGTTTCACCATATTGGCCAGGCTGATCTCGAACTTCTGACCTCAGGAGATCCACCCGCCTCAACCTCCCAAAGTGCTGGGATTACAGGTGTGAGCCACTGAGCCCAGCAGCTTCCACCTTTTCTTTAAGCCACACTGAGGCTGCAATTTGGGTTTTTCTCTATATATAAGTA
>NW_016849768.1:0-627 GCF_001698545.2 Rhinopithecus bieti | reverse complement strand
ATCATTACATGTCACATTTATTTCTTCCATACTTTTATGAAAAATGAGAAATGCTATTCTCAGGTTCTGAGGTATCATAAAACTAATGTCTTATGTACCAACAACATATTTCAATTACTTATTAATGTATCTAGTTTTACTATCCTCTAACTAATAGACCTTCATTTTGAAATACTGTATTAAAACTACATTTGGAATCCCAATTTTAAATATCCAGTTCATATCTCTTGTTATCAATAATATTTAAAAATAAACTACATCAGATGGGCACGATGGCTTACACCTGAAATCCCAGCACTTTGGGAAGACTAGGCAGGCAGATCACTTGAGGTCAGGAGTTTGAGACCAGCCTAGCCAACATAGTGAAACCCAAAACTTAATCAGGCGTGGTGGCCTAGGACTGTAGTCCCAGTTACTAGGGAGGCTGAGGAATGAGAATCTATTGAACCTGGGAGGTGGAGGTTGCAGTGAGCTGACATTGTGCCACTGCACTTCAGCCTGGGCAATAGAGTGAGACTCCATCTCAAAAAAAAAAATAAATAAACAATGTGTTCACTCTCAGTTTGATTGGTTTTCAAAAAAATTATTAATTTTATTTAAATTTTAAAATTTTAATTTTCTGGAAAC
>NW_016849767.1:0-530 GCF_001698545.2 Rhinopithecus bieti | reverse complement strand
TGGTGAGACGGTAGCTTTTGCCTCCAGGTTTTGATGGGGTAACTGAGGTCATTCCCAGTACCTGGCACCCCGAGTTTGGGTATCACCTCACCCATGCAGGCCCTCCCTGTGGTGGGGGGGAGGGATTTTCTGCAAGAAAGGAACTGACCCCTATTGTCCAGCTTACCCTCCTCACCCACGCAGTTTCCTGAGGGGAGAGACTCTGGCTGCCCTCTCCTCCCCACCCTTCCCTGCCCTGGGCACAGTGCCTCTGGGGCTGCAGCTCCTGTGAAGTGTCTGCATCTTCTGCAGGGCAGGAACCGAGCTCTGTGCTTCATGCCATCCTCATCCACAGCCCAGAATGCGTTGGGGCTGCATGGATGCCCCCAGGGAATGGTGGGGTAGAATTTCCCCTGTCAGCCAACCTTCTACAAAACTGCTTCATGTCCAGCTGGCTGCTGTCCCGAGTTCACAGTGACGACAGGCAGAAGACGCACATGCACACGTGTGCCCGTGCAAGACCTCAACACACATGTGTGAAGAGACACATG
>NW_016849766.1:0-738 GCF_001698545.2 Rhinopithecus bieti | reverse complement strand
AAAAAATGACATATCCAACAAATAATTTAAAATTTAGTCCAACTCTCCAATACTCCCAGTCCATACAAAAAATTAGACCCTTCCAGACTACAAAAAACTCTTAACTCTCATTCTCATCTCTAAAGCCTATTTAACACCACCCTTACAAAAATACAAAAAGCCTCTCCTAATAATCCACCCAACTGTTGAGTGTGTCTTTCCTTATATTTTCAACTATATGTACCAGTCCCTGTCCCCAAACAGTAAAACTTATCCACCCCAGTCCTAAACATCACCAAATTAATCAGTCCCATAGTCATCAGTTTACCAACCACACAGACCTCAAATCTCACATACATAAACTTCAACATGACTCTCAATAAAAACGTCTCCCAATGTCAGTCCTAAATATCAATAACCTCAGGTTTCACCTGTCTAAGTTCAGACATTTTTTTCATCTATAATAACACAGCCTATCAATTCCTAAACGGCACTCCAAAAAAACTATACTTTCTCTCCTTTCTAACACCTCCCCTGTCCATATATACTAAACAAAAGTTACAAAGTCTCCTTATACCCCAATCTTGCCACACACAATCCCTTATTGTCCCTTTTATTATAAAAGGCAAAATACTAGGCAAACTTAAGACTAAAATTAGAGACATAATCTCCTCCACCCAATTCTATTATAAATTATCACAAAAATTAAATAATAACATAAAACAAGTTGCCATCTCCCTAGTGATCCTACAAAGCCAA
>NW_016849765.1:0-621 GCF_001698545.2 Rhinopithecus bieti | reverse complement strand
CTTTCTTTTCTTTCTTTCTTTCTTTCTTTCTTTCCTTCTTTCTTTCTTTCTTTCTTTCCTCCTTCCTTCCTTCCTTCCCTTCCTTCCCTTCCTTCCTTCCTTCCTTCCATCCTTCCTTTCTTTCTTTCTTTCTTTCTTTCCTCCTTCCTTCCTTCCTTTCCTTTCCCTTCCTTCCTTCCTTCCTTCCTTCCTTCCTTCCTTCCTTCCTTCCTTCCTTTCTTTCTTTCTTCCTTTCTTTCTCTCTTTCTTTCTCTCTTTCTTTCTCTCTTTCTTTCTTTCTTTCTTTCTGGCTGCCATCTGATTCCCTATGTTTTCTTCTAGTAGTTTTAGGGTTCTTGGTCTTAAACATGTCTTTTCTTTTTTTCTTTCTTGCCTTTTTTTGTTGTTGGCAATTTTCCTGAGCAAACTAATGCAGAAATGTTTAAGTATGTAATCCATGTTGAACTAACTTTTGTATATGGTGTTGAAATAAGGGTCCAATTTTCTTTTTCTGCATGTGGAAATTCAGTTTTCTCTACACCATTTATTTTAAAAATGGTCTTTTCTTCTTGGCATATTTGTTGAAAATCAGTTAGATTAATCTCTGGGCTCTCTGTTCTGTTCCGTTGGTTGATGTGTCTT
>NW_016849764.1:0-734 GCF_001698545.2 Rhinopithecus bieti | reverse complement strand
ATTTTCACTTTCAAACTCTCTATGTTCTTACATTTAAAGTGTGTCCTCTTTAAGCTACATATTTTCAATTTTCCAATCTTTGTCTTTTGTTATTTTGTCCATTTACATTTGACATAATCGCTATTGTATTTGATATTTCATCTAAACACAATGGGTTTTATTTGACACAATAAAATATGGAACTGTTCCAATGCCACATAAGTTCCAATGTACTTATGGGGTTTTTTTCTATTCTTTCTGTTTTTTGGTTCATTTTTTTAAAATTCAGCTATTTATTGAAATAATCATATATTCACATGCAGTTAAAATAATTGTAAGAAATAATATGGAGAAATCCTTGTATTCTTTGCTCCATTTTTTAAAAGATAACGTATTGCTAAACTATAGTATAATGTCGCAATCAAAATATTGACATTGATATAATCTGTTGATCTTATTCAGATGTCCCCAGTTTACTTGTGCTCATTTGTATCTGTATATTAAATTCTATATAATTTTATATAATTTTATCACCTGTGTAGGCCCATATATTTAGTATTAACATCTGGAAATTAGGTAAATTTATTGTAGAATTAAGTTTTTTGCTCATTTTTTTGCAGAAAAAGAACAGCAAGAAGCAATTGAACACATTGATGAAGTTCAAAATGAAATAGGTAACATTTTTCTTAGTATACTTTGGATAAATTTTCTGAGAATGTATATTCTGTTGATTTGGGGTGGAGAGTTCTATAGAT
>NW_016849763.1:0-737 GCF_001698545.2 Rhinopithecus bieti | reverse complement strand
ACTCATGACTGCCAGCAGGAAGGAGTGAGAGCAGCCAAGGAAGAGGAAAGAAAACATTTGGATGGCACAGCCCAGGAAAGAAATGGTCTTCCTCTGGGCCAGCAGGTCAGCCAGCATCTTGGGTACAATGACGAAGGTGTAGCAAATCTCAGAGCAGGAGAGGATGGCAAGGAAGAAGTACATGGGGATATGAAGGGTTCTGTCCAGCACGATGGTGGAAATGATGATTGCATTGATGCCCAGAGTGAACAGGTAGAGGAGCAGAAAGATAACAAAAGCAGCTGCTGCAGCCTGGCCAGGGATGAGAAGCTGAGGAAGATGAACTCTCTCACCACAGTCTCATTGACCCGCTCCATGGAGCATACATCATCAGGAGACAATTTGGGAAAGAAGAGGAGTCAGCACCAAAAGAAATCCCTGAAAATTAGTAGATTCACAGAAAATTGATCATCAGCATTTGTTCTCAGATTTTGAGTTCTAAACTCATCTTTTCTCCTCCCTCTTGTTCTTCCAAGACATGATGTTGCTAAAATCAGGCAAGCATTCATCAAACTTTGAGTCTCTATAGTAATTCTAACACCATAGCTGAAAAGTTCTTGATATTTTTCAGATTCAAACAACCCTTCACTTCCATTCCCATGATGAGGCTGTTACTGAGATTCTCAGTCTCTCACTCTTAGATTTTCTTGCAATATTTGTCTTGTTGGCTTTCTTGTATCCATATTCTCTCTCTCAAA
>NW_016849762.1:0-892 GCF_001698545.2 Rhinopithecus bieti | reverse complement strand
ATTATTCTGTGTGTTATTTTATAAAGAGCATCTCCTCCATATTCATTGTTGTTCAATTCAGGGCCCCATACTCAATGCCTGTTGTGGGATATTTCCTGAAAACTGTGTGCTGAATGACCGGAGGCAATTTCAGTTTTTAAAGATAACTCTTATGTGCTTACTATGTGTTCTGATCTTCAAGCTAAACATTTTCAAAATTTTCACTAATTCCTCTTGTATCACCATTTCAACCTCCCACTCAGCTTCCTTTGAACATATTCCAGTCTTTCAAAGAGCCTCTTAAAATATGACACCCAGAACTGAAACCAGCATGCTACATAAGGCCTGACAATGACCAAATACTCTGGAATTATCAGTTCCCTTAATGTGGACATTATTCTTCTATAAATGCAGTAAAGAATAAAATACATTCTGAAGAATCACTGATTTATTAGTATTCCATCACTAATGCTTTCTCTCAACAGATGTAGTTCATGTGAAAAAGTATTTGCCATTGACACTCAAAATGTACTACATAACTTTTTTTTTCCTTTTAACTAAGAATGGAGACTGGCTTGATATTTAAATATCTACCTGCTTCCAGTTCACCTTTCTAAGGTCACTCATATAGTCAAACTGCCACGAATCATTACTAAAATTTTAAATCTATGAGCTGTACATCTCTTGGGGGTATATTTTATGCCCATAAACATCCATATAAAACAGTTGTGGAACGGTTGTTAAAACAATTGAATAGTGCCCATAATTAGCTCATAAGTTATACTGGCAAAGATCTAATGAACCAAGTAAAGATTTTTTGTCTCAATGTTTATTGTTGTGCAAACAATCTCACTGAATTTACTTTGGGCAAATAGTGTTTTCTTAAAAAACATAGCAACATATTTTAAAAGTC
>NW_016849761.1:0-259 GCF_001698545.2 Rhinopithecus bieti | reverse complement strand
AAAAGAAAGAAAGAAAGAAAGAAAGAAAGAAAGAAAGAAAGAAAGAAAGAAAGAAAGAAAGAAAGAAAGAAAGAAAGAAAGAAAGAAAGAAAGATGTAAGGTTAAAAAAAGTTAACGACAAAGAGGGAAGAGATGTGGCTATAAAATAACGACAAGAGGGAGACCCATGACGATGGTCCAGTTTGAGTATCTTGATTAAGGGGGTAGTTTCGCAAGGCTACACATGTAATACAATTGCATAGAACTACACACACACACG
>NW_016849760.1:0-527 GCF_001698545.2 Rhinopithecus bieti | reverse complement strand
TCCCAAAGTGCTGGGATTAAAACTTGAACCACCACACCCAGCCAAGTTCTTTATCTTTTCCAATTCATAAATTAAGAGACAGCAAATCACTTACCAAATTTTTGAAAAGGTTTATTTATCCTGCCATCAGAATGTTTTTGTTTTTCTTTTATCTATTTCTTGTTTTCTGGCTGCTTGCTAACTAATCTTTATTCTAGCTGTCCAATATGATGACAGTGGGTTTGTAGACATGAGAATAAAATCAACATATATTTAGAAATAGAGTCTAGCAGAAAAGCAAGTTTCCACTCTTCATTAACCTACCTCTTCTCTCAACTTGAGAACAAGCTCAGCAGCAGGCATGCTCCTCTCAACCAGTGCTCTGTATGTCTGGAACACCCAGTTTCCTTAGAAGTTAGGGAGTTTTCTTAGAGGTGTTGTGGAGTGCAATGTTTCTAGGGTTGCCCGATATAGTGTGGAACAAGAATCGTGGTGCAGAAAGACTTGGCATGGAGTTGTCTGAATGATTTACTGGTGAGAATTCTTTT
>NW_016849759.1:0-869 GCF_001698545.2 Rhinopithecus bieti | reverse complement strand
TAGGAATGGTACCAACTCTTCTTTGTACATCTGTTAGAATTTAGCTGTGAATCCGTCTGATCTTGGGCTTTTTTTTTTTTTTTTTTTTTTTTTTTTTTTTTTTGGTTGGTACACTATTTATTACTGCCTCAATTTCAGAGTTCATTATTGGTCTATTCAGGGATTCAGTTTCCTCCTGGTTTAGTCTTGACAGGGCATATGTGTCCAGAAATGTATTTATTTCTTCTAGGTTTTCTTGTTTATGTTCATAATATTCTCTTATTTTGTTTGTAATTTTGTGGGGTCAGTGGTAATATCTCCCTTGTCTTTTCTGATTGTGTTTATTTTAATCTTCTCCCCTTTTCATTATTAGTTTGCAGTCTATCTAATTTATTATTTTTTCAAAACCAGCTCCTGGATTTGTGATCTTTTCAGTGGATTTTGTGTCTCTATCTCCTTCAGTTCAGCTGTGATTTTGGCTATTTCTTGTCTTCTGCTAGCTTTGAGATTTGTTTGCTCTTGATGCTCTAATTCTTTTAGTTGTGATGTTAGATTATTAAATTGAGATCTTTCTGACATTTTGATGTGGGCACTTAGTGCTATAAATTTCCTGCTTAACACTGCCTTAGGATTCTGGTATGCTGCGTCTTTACTCTCATTGGTTTCAAAGAACTTCTTGATTTATGCTTTAACTTTGTTTTTTACCCAGAAGCCATTCAGGAGCAGGTTATTCCATTTCCATGTAATTGTATGGTCTTGAGTGAATTTTTAGTCTTGATTTCTAATTTGGTTGCACTGTATGGTCCAATAGGCTGATTGTTATGATGTCAGTTCTTTTGCATTTGCTGAAGAGTGTTCTACTTCTGATTATGTGATCAATTTTTTTTTTT
>NW_016849758.1:0-873 GCF_001698545.2 Rhinopithecus bieti | reverse complement strand
AAAACTGACATCTAAAAAATAGATCTCTATTTCTTTTTAAATAGGTTAACAGAATTACAATTTTAGCAATCTAAATATTGTTGAAACTGATGCTATTTGCACTTTCTGAACTAAGCAGATATTATCTTTTAATATTTGTCTTAAGCAGATATGGGTGAATTGATTTTTATGAAGAAGTCTTGTAGAAATTTAACAAGAAACATTTAGTTCCTCCAGAGTCATCAAGGTAGATGACGATTATACAGAGAAAATGAAGCTATTTCATCATTTCAGAATAACTGGTATGATTCATCACTGCAAATATATTAAAATTAAAAAAAAAACACTACAGATTCTTGAGAAAACGTAATTTAGAGCTCAGGACTACATTTATTATTTAGAAGAGTGAGAAGTGAGCTTAAAATAAATTCGTTAACTCCTAGACTACAATGATCTGCAGTTATCCTTCCTGAATTTTACCTGATGAGGTAAATACGGCCTAATGTTCTAGAGGCTTGTTCCATACGTGTGACGACTGTGACATTGCCATGGATCCAAGCAAAATATTGTTTCTTTGGCGCTGCTCATGTTATCATTACCATTATGCAACCTTAATTTTCATGTAGTTTGAATTAGAGAACCAGCAGAGTTTAGTCAAGTTCCTGTTCAACAATCCAAAGATCATTTAACTTTCTATTTAAAACTTTTTACTGGAGAGGTATGTTCCTTTCTTATTTGGAAATAAGAAATAACTTTTAAAGTGTCAGGAAAACAAACATTCACATAATGTTTTCTCCAGCTCTAATTCCAAAGTGATCAAAATTCTTTATAACATGCAAGTTGGAAACATGTACTGTTTTCTTTATTTTGTCTTCAGTGATTCAAGGTGGTCTT
>NW_016849757.1:0-873 GCF_001698545.2 Rhinopithecus bieti | reverse complement strand
CCTCCCCTCTCCTCCCCTGCCCTCCCCTCCCCTCCCCTCCCCTTCTCAGAGGCCAAATAGGCAGGGTGGGTGGAAAGTGACGGGGGAATGGTAATGTTTGGGGTCTGGGTGATGAATAGGGAGAACCACTGCAAGTCCTTTCTGTGGACTCCCCCATCCCGGAGAAACCCCAGTACCGGAGTGAGCAGATCTTCTTTGCTTGGAACAGGAGCAGTGGTAGGTAGCTGGGGATGTCTCAGGATTCTCTCAGTAGCTTCTCTCAGATTGCCAGATGGAATGTTTGCAAGTGCTGCCAAGGAAACAACAATTTCAACCAATGGGAAGCATAGCCTGCATGTTTCTGACTGCTTATGTTAATAACAGAGGGTAAGATGGGAGGGGGTGAGGGAAGGAGGGGAGAGCCAATCACAGCAACTGTCTGACCGCAATAATAGGACCAAACTGTGGTAGCCATACCTAGCTTCTCTTCAGCTGAAGATGAGCTTGCAGGGCCATGCCAGGAAGAACAGTGGTGATAAGACTCATAGCTGGTATGTATTGGGCATCCCTATGATATGCCAGTCACTGTGTTAAGCCTTCAGTGTCTGAAGTCATTTACTCCTCACAATAGCATTATGAGGTAAGTATTAGTATTTGCATATTACAGTTGAACAGACTGAGGCACAGCAAGTACTGTCCCAAACTCAAATCCAAAGCTGTCTGACTTCATTGGCTGAGGTTTTACTTTTTCATTTCCAAATTCTGAGGTTAGGACTTCCCATGTGTACTTCATTGCTTTGCAAACCAAAAAGTTATCTGAAACAGGTCTCAATTTACCAGTTTATTTTGCCAAGGTTAAGGATGTGTCTGGGAGACAGGTCTGTGCCTTTCTCC
>NW_016849756.1:0-1969 GCF_001698545.2 Rhinopithecus bieti | reverse complement strand
TCCCTCCTTCCCTTCCCTTCCCTCCCTCCCTGTTTCCAGGGCCATCACAATGACCCTCAACTGAGTCTTATGTCCAAACAGGCTGCAGCTGGCCAAGCTGCGTCCTTCAGGCATTTAGCAAAACAGAAACCCCCGGGAGCAGGCTGGAAATGGAAAGCCGGCCCCAGGGTACTTTACTTAACCCTTCAGGCACTTTGAGGTTAAAAAGGCCAACATGAATGCCCTTCGCCAACTCAAAAATGTATCATTTGGCAGCATTCCCACTAGTTCGTGCAGGTTAGAAATGAATGGTCCGCTTGCTTGGCAGCGAGCTATGTGAACTTGGGCAGGTCGCTTAACTCCTGTGAGCCCTGGTGTCTTCATTTTTAAAACAAAGCAGCTGAATCACTAACAACCACAACAAACTGAGAAGGTATCTTGAGCGTGGATGTGACATCCATCAGCTTGAGTTCCACTGAACTCACTCTGGAAAGAGGTTTTGCAGGGAAACTCAGGTGTCCTGTGGTGTCTCAGTTTTCCTCTGATGTCCTCCACTTTGTTATTGCAAAATCCACCAGAGTTGCTGGAAACCAGGCGTCAGTGACGTGGAGGTGAGGAAAGAAGTGGGCAGGTGGTAAAGCACAGTAAAGCAGTGGCTGATTCCAAGGCTGGTCAACATGGTGAAACTCCGTCTCTACTAAAATACAAAAATTAGCAAGGTGTGGAGGCCTGATTTGGCAATGTCTGGAGACATTTTGGTTTTCTCAACTGTGGGGAGGACCACCATCGCTCATCTAGTGGGTGAAGGTGCTGAGATGCTGCACAATATACAACGCACAAAGCAGTCCCCACAAAGAATTTTCCAGCTCCAAATGTGCGTGTGCTTGAGAGACTCTGCCTTTCTGGGGGCTGGGGTGAGCCAGGCTGTGACTGCTCCCTTTCCCTCACTAGCCAGCACCCACGATGGGACTTCAGCTTAGGGACCAGATCCTGGGGCCAGGATTCTTTTTTATTTTATTTTATTTTATTTTTTTTTTGAGATGGAGTTTTGCTCCTGTTGCAATGGCGCGATCTCGGCTCACTGCAACCTCGGCCTCTGGGGTTCAAGCAAATCTCCTGCCTCAGCCTCCCACGTAGCTGGGGTTACAGGCACATGCCACCACGCCTGGGGCAGGATTCTGCACCAACTCTTCCCTAAACCTAGGTCCCCTCCTTCCTGCAGCCCCTTCCCCTCCCAGGGAGTCTGCCTGTCAACCCCAGTGAGTCCCTCGGGTCTAGCTGTTTGCTGGGCTTCATTCCTGCACTCAACAAACACTGAGCACCCCTCTCTGCACCTGATCCTGCCGTCGGCAGCAGGGGACAATGATGACCATGACAGAAGACCATTGCCCTCGATTGCTATAACCTTCCCCAAATGGAATGAAGAGGAATCTCCCCGACCCGGCGGACCAAGGCTGTGGGTGGACAAGGGCTTGTGCGCAGAACCATCAAATTCTTCCTTTCAACCCCAGCCCAAGGGGGGTCCTTGTGCTTCCCAGAGCACCAAGTGTGCCTGGCCGAGGTGCAGAAAACCTCCAGGGATCAGGCAGACGCTGAAACGCCCCCTCTCCTCTGCCTTATGCAGCGTGGTCCCCAGCCACCTGGCTTGTACTAAAGACCCAGCACCTCCAACTACTGTGGAAGGCGACAGGTCAGGTGAGAATGATGAAAGCTGAGCAGGGGAGCTGGGAGAGGGGCCTGCACCGCAGACCCTGCAACCCCCACACCCGCCCTCAGCCTTTCATCCGCACAGGCTCCTCTTGGCCGCTGTGATCTCCTCGCCCTCATTCTCTTCTTCCACAGGTGTCCCAGAGGGGCTGGCTCCACTTTCCTTCCCTCCTTCATGTTTTTCCCTCTTGACTCTCTTCCCTGGTCTCTATCTCCAGAAAACTGATCCTTCCTTCCTTCCTTCCTTCCTTCCTTCCTTCCTTCCTTCCTTCCTTCCTTCCTT
>NW_016849755.1:0-738 GCF_001698545.2 Rhinopithecus bieti | reverse complement strand
AGGTATACATTTTCCTCTTAGTACTGGTTTTGCTGTATCCCATATATTTTGGTATGTTGTATTTCCATTATCATTTTTTTCAAGAAATTTTACAATTTCCTTTTTAATTTCTTCATTGACCCACTGGTTATTCAGGAGCATGTTAATTTCAATGTAATTGTATACTTTCTAAAATTCCTTTAATTAATAATTTCTAGTTTTAGTCCATTGTAGTCAGAAAAGATGCTTAAAATTATTTCAATTTTTGTGAATGTTTTAAGACTTGTTTTGTGACCTAACGTATTGTCTGTTTTTGAGAATTATCCATGTGTTGAGGAAAAGAATGTGTACTCTGCAGCTGTTGGATAAAATGTTCTGTAAATATCTATTATGTCCATTTGTTCTGTTGCTGCTTTTAGGATGCCTTCTTTATCCTTGTACTTTGGGAGTTTGATTAAATGCCTTGAAGTAATCTTCTTTGGGTTAAATCTGCATGGTGTTCTATCATCTTCTTGTACTTGAATAGTGATATATTTCTCTAGATTTGAGAAATTCTCTGTTATCTTTTACAAAACTTTCTACCCCATCTCTCTGTCTCTCTCTCTCTCTCTCTTTTTTTTTTTTTTTTGAGATGGAGTCTCACTCTGTCACCCAGGCTTGAGTGCAGTGGCATGATCTCAGCTCACTGCAACTTCCATCTCCTGGGTTCAAGAAATTCTCCTGTCTCAGCCTCCCGAGTAGCTGGGATTACAGGAGTGC
>NW_016849754.1:0-873 GCF_001698545.2 Rhinopithecus bieti | reverse complement strand
TTTCTCATAAAAGGCACAGTTTTCTATTCTTATAACCCACTACAAAGTAAATAGCAATGATAGCCCCCAGTGTGTGTGTGTGTGTATGTATGTATGTATGTAGATGTAGAGGAGGAGGAGGAGGAAGAAGAGGAAGGGGAGGAAAAGGAGGAGGAAGAGAAGAGAAAGAGAGGAGAGAGTGGCTCTTCTACAATTTCTATAAAATCATTATATAAAGTACAGTGCATGCACTGTAACAATGCACAACAAAGACACACACACGGTAGGTAATACTATTATCATTTAAACTTTACAGATGAGAATATTGAAGCTTACAAAAGTTAATTAAATGGTCTCACATCACACATGCTATAAATAAAGGATCTAAGATTCAAACATAGGCTGGCCTAATTTCACAGCCTGCGTAGGAATTGTTATACCATTTCTGGACGCATATACGTGGGGACTATGTACAACCCTAGGCATTGTCCCTTTGACAAATGATATTCCCTAAAAAGAAGAGTTCATTATTTCAGTTTGAAACCACAAAGGTCTTCACTAACGTTTCTTTATTTGTCCTCAGTATGGATACATATTGTAACAATTATTTGCGAGGCTTTATCGTGAATCCTAAAATTAATTGAAAATATATTCTGTGAAGTGAGGTATGAAGAGTTGCAAACCAAGACCTATGTATGTTAGTGCATATTACATCAAAGAAAACTTTTAAAATGTTATATTTTACTTACAATCAAATATAAGTTCATTGTTGCAAAAAATCACCAATATAATATAAATACATTTGTCTATGTCTTTTAACTTTTTCTAAAATATCTATTTCATAGGAATGGGTGAGACGAAGAAACTGATGTAGATTATCTTAGAAACCACTTT
>NW_016849753.1:0-259 GCF_001698545.2 Rhinopithecus bieti | reverse complement strand
GCAATTCCTACTAGCAAGTAAGAAAACGATAGAAAATCCAATAGCAAGGCAGGCAAGGACCTTGAACAGGCCAAGCAAGAGGATTTCCAGTGGACCAAAACCTTACCAGCCACCAGAGAAATGCAATGAATTATGCAATGGAGAGAGAAAAATAAAAAACGCTGACAATTCCAAGTGTACTTGATTAGGCAGGACGAGAGCTCCTATGCACTGCTGGCTGTGGCGAGGACCTGCCACCACCGTGGAGGGGACCGTCTGA
>NW_016849752.1:0-1492 GCF_001698545.2 Rhinopithecus bieti | reverse complement strand
TTCTCTCTCTCTCTCTCTCTCTCTCTCTCTCTCTCTCTCTCTCTCTCTCTCCTCTCTCTCTCTCTCTCTGACGGAGAGAGTGCAGTGGCTCGATCTCAGCTCATGTCACCCTCTGCCTCCTGGGTTCAAGTGATTCTCCTGCCTCAGCCTCCTGAGTAGCTGGCATTACAGGCATGCGCCATCATGCCCAGCTGATTTTTGTACTTTTAGTAGAGATGTGGTTTTGCGTGTTGGCCAGGCTGGTCCCGAACTCCTGACCTCAAATGATCTGCCCACCTCGGCCTCACAAAGTGCTGGGATTACGGGCTTGAGCCACCGCACCCGGCCCTGCTCTCATCTTTATTATTCCCGTCCTTCTGCCAGCTTTTGGTTTGTTCTTTTTGTGGTTCCTTAAAGTGTAAAATTTGGTTGTTAATTTGAGATCTTTCTCGTTTTTTTATTTCAAATATTTATCACCATAGCCAGGCGCACCATAGCTTACGCCTGTAATCTCAGTGCTTTGGGAGGCTGAAGAGGGGTGATCACTTGAGGCCAGGAGTTGGAGACCAGCCTTGGGCCACATGGCAAAACTGTGTTTCACACACACAAAAAGTTCATCACTATAAATTTTCTCCTGAGCACTACCTTCTCTGCATCCCTGAAATTTTGATATGTTGTGTTTCTATTTTCATTCATCTCTCAGCATTTTCTGATTTTCTTTGTGGTTTCATCTTCTATCTCTTGGTTGAGTGTGTAGTGTTATTTCCGTATATTTGTGAATTCTTCTGTTTTCTTTCTGTTAACTGATTTCTAAGTTCATCTCAATGTGGTTGGAGAAGATACTTTGGATAATGTCTGTTTTTTCAGATTTACCGCGGCTGCATCTGTGGCTCACTGGTGTTCTGTCCTGGAAAACGTCCCCTGTGCGTTGAGGTTGTGCCCCTGTTGTGGGTACAGTGCTTTGCTGTGTCTGTCAGAGCTACGTGGTTCGTTGTGTTGTTCAAGTCTTCTGTTTCTTTACGTGTCTTCTCCCTAGTTGGTTTTTCATTCCTTTTTATAGCTGGATGAATTCTGTGATGTGATTCACCGTGTCTGTCTGTCCGTTCCTCTGCTGATGGACACTGGGGGGCCGGGGCATTCAGGGCTGAGATGAGATCAGGAGCGCCTGGTTTTTTGGGGGAGGTGAGGGCTGGTCACGCCCTGATCGAATGGGGATCCTCTGTGTGTGTCCGTGGCGGCCTTGTTGGTGTTGAGGTGGAGTGATTGGGTGGTGGAGCTTGGGTCTGCGGGCTCCACCTGCTGCCACGTGTGCCTGGCTGCCCAGGGCCCAGGAGGGTGGTGGCACGGGGGTCCACATGAGGGGCCGCAGGTGCCTTGGGCCCCTCTGCCGCTTGTTTCTCCATCTTCACTGTCTGTCCGCTGCAGCACCGGGTAAGGCGCTGTGTGGCCGGTAGATTCCCGGGTCCCTCTACTTTGTCCCTCCTTGTGCATCTGGTCGTACAGAAATGGTGTG
>NW_016849751.1:0-530 GCF_001698545.2 Rhinopithecus bieti | reverse complement strand
CGGGGCCCCCGGGAGTGTGGGTGGGGCTTTCGACCGTGGGCAGGGCCGACCTGGGAGAGGCGGGGCCTCCGATAATGGGCGGAGCCTCCGGGAGTGCGCCCTCCCCGCACATGCGCCCTGACGGCCCAACAATGGCGGCGCCCGAGGAGTCGCTGAGGAGGCGGAAAACCGGGTACTCGGACCCAGAGCCTGAGTCGCTGCCCGCGCCGGGGCGTGACCCCGCAGGCTCTCCGGCCCACCTCCACGCGGGCACCTTCTGGCTGACCCGGATCGTGCTCCTGAAGGCCCTAGCCTTCGTGTACTGTGAGTGCCGGGCGGGCCCGGGACATCCGCCAGTGTCACCTCCGCGCCCCACGACCCCCGCCCTCCCTCGAGACCCTTCCGCGCGGTCTCGCGGCCGCGGCGCCTCCACGCAGCCCTCCTTCCTGCCGGGCCCGGGCGAGGCGGGGCGGGCGGGGCAGGACGAGGCTTGCTGGCGACAGCGCGCGCGGCCCTACCCCTGTCGCCGCCTCCAGCTTCCGGCCTGGGCT
>NW_016849750.1:0-530 GCF_001698545.2 Rhinopithecus bieti | reverse complement strand
TATATATATATATATATATATATATGTGTGTGTGTGTGTGTGTGTGTGTGCGCGTGTGTGTGTGTGTATGTATGTATATATCCTATTAGTCCTATCTCTGTAGGGAATCCTGACTAATACAACACTCGGTCTCCCCAGTTCAAGCAATTGTCATGCCGCAGACACTCAATTAGCTCAGATTACAGGTGGGAACCACCATGCCAGGTAAGTTTTTTAATTTTTAGTAGAGATGGGGTTTTACCATGCTGGCCAGGCTGGTCTAGAACTCCTGATCTCAAGTGATCCACCCACCTTGGCCACTCAGAGTGCTGGGATTACAGGCATGAGTTACTGCACCTGGCCAGTTTTTTTAACATTTAAAAATATTTTATTTCTTTTATTTTAAGACGGGGTCTCACTCTGTAACCCAGGCGGGAGTGGTGTGTTCATGGCTCACTGCAGCCTCAACCTCCTAGGCTCAAGTGATTCTCTCATCTCAGCCTCCTTAGTAGCTGGGACTACAAGAGTGTGTGCCACCATGCCTGGAGTTT
>NW_016849749.1:0-738 GCF_001698545.2 Rhinopithecus bieti | reverse complement strand
AAAAAAAAAAAAAAAAAAATTTAATACACAGCAGCTATTCTACTTCCTTCCAGTCACAAAGCATCCAGTAAATGTTTAATGAATAAATGAGTAAGTGACCAGCTTGAACAAGTCACTTTACCATTCTGAACCTGTTTCCCTTTCTGTAAACAGAGGATAACCACTGTATCCATCGAGGCTGCCATAAAGATTACAAGGATAACACTGGAAAGGACCTAATACAGCGTAGGGCACAGTACGCATTCATGTGGTGACCGTTATGTTCAACTCATTCACGTGTGCAACAAATACGTAATCAGCCCCTACTAGGTGACAACATTGCTCCAGGCAGGTAGTGGGGACAAAGTGGTGAGCAAGACAGAAAAAGTCAAGCCTTGTCCTCAAAGAGCTGATATTTTGAGGGAAGAATCAAGGTCATTTCAATGAGTGAGGAACACTGTAAAGAACACTGAAGGCGGCCGGGCGCGGTGGCTCAAGCCTGTAATCCCAGCACTTTGGGAGGCCGAGACGGGCAGATCACGAGGTCAGGAGATCGAGACCATCCTGGCTAACACGGTGAAACCCCGTCTCTACTAAAAAATACAAAAAACTAGCCGGGCGACGTGGCGGGCGCCTGTAGTCCCAGCTACTGGGGAGGCTGAGGCAGGAGAATGGCATAAACCCGGGAGGCGGAGCTTGCAGTGAGCTGAGATCCGGCCATTGCACTCCAGCCTGGGTGGCAGAGCGAGACTCTGTCTC
>NW_016849748.1:0-737 GCF_001698545.2 Rhinopithecus bieti | reverse complement strand
CAAAAAACAACAACAACAACAACAATGACAAAAATATATATATGTATATGTATATTCTAAGGAATTTGTCATGTATCACATATTTTATATTTTTTCATATTTCCTTTTTTTAAAAATTCATTTTTTTCTTCAGACTTGGTAAACAGAAAGTAAAAAAATTATTTTTTAAATTGAAACACAGTAATTGTACGTATGTATGAACATAGTGATGTTTTGATACATACAATGTATAGTGATCAGACAGGGGTAATTGGCATATCCCTCTCAAACATTTATCATCTCTTTGTGTTGGCAACATTCAATATCTTCCTTGTAGCTATTTGAAGCTACATGTTAACTACAGTCATCATACAATGGTGTAGAAAAGTAGAATTTAGTACTCTTGTCTAGCCGTGATTTTGTATCCTTTAACAGCTTTCTCCTTATCCCACACTTAATATTTTTAATATTCATTTGTATTGCCATGTCTGATACTTTCATGTCCTTAAATATTGGCTTCTATTTATTAGAAACAACATCACTTGAAACTTTTATGTAAACTTTAACTTTTAAAATATTAGAAACTAAAAGAAAATGTTTCTTCACACAGGTGCTGATGGGAAGGGTGCCTGACAGGGGAGGCCGGCCGAATGAAATTGAACCACCACCCCCAGAAATGCCCCTTGGCAAAAGAGACAAGAAGGCGGCGGTGGAAGGGGTGGTTGGGGTGGTGGTGGTGGAGGTGGTGGTAGAGGAGG
>NW_016849747.1:0-259 GCF_001698545.2 Rhinopithecus bieti | reverse complement strand
GCCAAACCCTACCAAAAGCAAGATGGTGACGAGAGTGACCTCTGGTTGTCCTCACTGCTGCACTCCCACCAGCACCACGACAATTTACAAATGCCATGGCAACATCAGGAAGTTGCCCTGTATGGTCTAAAAAGGGGAAGCATGAAAAATTCACCACTTATTTAGCATATCATCAAGAAATAACCATAAAAATGGGCAACCAGCAGCTCTCACGGCTGCTCTGTCTATGGAGTGGCCATTATTTTATTCCTTTACTTTC
>NW_016849746.1:0-894 GCF_001698545.2 Rhinopithecus bieti | reverse complement strand
GGGGGGGTGGGGGGGTGGTGCAGCTGTGGAGGTCACAGTCCACGACCCCTCCCTGGTCGGCGCAGCCTCGAGGTGCTGTGGCGGGCCGGTGCCCGCCCCTCACACAGGCCGCCTTTGCTAGCCCCCACCCGCGACTGCCGGAGTGGGGCTGTCCCCCTACTTCCCCTCCCTGCGGCTCCCGGGACACCCTGACCAGGTACTGCAGCTCAAGCCTCCCGCCTCAGGGCCCTGGCCAGGCTCTGCCCACTCTTGTTCCTTTTGGAACAAACATTCCAGTTTCTACTGGGAAAGCAGCGGGGGCCTGACCACCGCCTGTTTTTAATAAGGAGCTGGTATTTCCCCGAAATCGCCGGCCGTAGCTGACCTCATGGGGATGACGGCTGGCCCTGGGCCAGGGGGCAGGAGCCGGCTCCCGTGTGAGCTCCTGGCCTGCACACAGACGCGCAGGGAGGAGGCGCTGGTTTCTCATCCCAGCTCAGCCGTTGGCTCATCCAAAACTCTGTCCATCTATTTGTCTGCTGTGTTGTGCACCCTGGGTCGAAACCCTGCCAGCCCCTGCACCCCAGCCCTGCCCAGGGCCCTGGGTTCAAGCCCGGCTTTACTCCTGCCTCGTGTGATCTTGGCAAATTGCTTAACCTCTCACCACTCATTTCCTCCACTGTAGGGTTGAGACTGTTGTGGGGATTAGAGAGGGAACACTGTGGGGGAGGGTCGATGGGTTCCAGGAAAGTTTCTAGACGGCAGGAGGAGGGGGGTCTCAGGAGCTGAGGCACCAGAGACCAGGCCCTGGGCTTCCTGGGTGGGGCATTGTGGGAGGAGGGGGGGCTTGGGAAATTGTCAGCCTTGGGGGAGATAGGGACAGCACAGAGGTTCCAGCAGAATGAGAGTGCTTCG
>NW_016849745.1:0-1970 GCF_001698545.2 Rhinopithecus bieti | reverse complement strand
TGGCCTGATAAAATGACAGCACTTTGTGAAAATAATAATTTTACCTCATCCTTGTCGTCCTGATTGAATGCTGGTATGGAGATGTGATCTAGGTGCAGAAGCAGACACTTTGTATCCATGAGGACGAGGTCAAGAGAGTTGCAGAACCCAGTGTAGAGCCCTGTCATAATTGAGTCAGAAGTATAAACTTCGGCATTCAATATGCGCCAGGGTTCCTGATAAATAAAAGCAGTTAACGTTGCTACTTAAGCTACTTTGTAGATATTCTATTTGTTACAATTCATCTGATGTAAGAAGACTGTAAGAAGAGGCATTTTCTGCTCAAAAGTACACACATGTTGTAAGTTGAAAAAGTTCTGAAGAACCAATGTATAGCATGATGACTATAGTTAATAATAATGTATTATATCCTAGAAAGTTAAGAGAGTATATATTAAGTGTTCTCACCACTGAAAAGCAACTATGTGAGGTAATGGATATGCTAATTGGGTTGATTTTGGTAATCATTTACAGTGTATTCATATATCAACACATCACATTATATACCTTGAATATATGTGTGTGTGTGTATGTGTGTGTGTGTATATATATATATGTATATATATATATAATTTTTGTCATGTATACTGCAATAAAGTTTCACAAAAGAAAAAATAAATGCATGTTTCTCCTTGCTTTTACATAGCAAGTATTTGTCAAGTGCATGTTACATTAGGTACCATTTCAGGTGCTTTCCAGACATTGCCTGTGTCCTTCTCACAACAACCCTGTGAGACATGGATCTTCCTTATGTTACATCAAGAGAATGGTTTCAGAGTAGTGTAACTATCTAAAACCTTATAGTTAGTAGGTGATGGAGTCAGAATCACCTGGCTTCAGAAAGAGGTAATGTCTTTGCATCATTTCTGTTCTGCTGTCATCTCAATTCCTTGTTCCACAAGCCATAGGAGACTTTGTTTAAGCAACAGACCAGTGGAATGGGTCTCTTCGTTTCTTTTAAATAAATAAATGGCAAATTTGTGCATTGTGTATGTGTGTGTACATGACCCTTCCAAGAGTTCAGACTCAGAGTCCATGTTCTCTCTGTTGCATCCAGCCCTTAATGATCAATCTCACCCTCCATGTTCACTAAACACACAAGTCCATAAACCTTGCCTACATCTCTAACTGGCTGCTATCTCATGTTATCATTCATACCCAGGATTTTAGAAAAGGTTACCTGTTCTTTTTGACTTTCCAGGAGTAATGAATTTCTTTTAGTGTTGGGAGAAGTAATATATCCACAATGTTCAGAAATAAAACATATAAAATGATATATTATGAAGGCTTCTTCCTGTCCCTTTTTTTGGGGGGGGGGGTTTCTGTATATCCTTATATACATTTATTTTATGGAGTTATCATCATACATGGATATATACCCTCCCCCCTTACCCAGACAGTAGCTTAATTCACAGGATCCTCCACCTTATACCACTGGGCACACCCAGCTTTTTGGTTTGGTGAATTATATAATACCCAGTTGTGATGGACACTTCAGGTTACCCTGAAGCAGGAAACGAAGGTTATGGCCGTGCTGTATACTGCCAAGCTGAAAATTGTGTGGTTTTTTTTGTGTGTGGGGGGTAGGGGTGACAGAGTTCCACTCTTATCGCCCAGGCTGGAGTGCAGTGGCACGATCTCCACTCACTGCAACCTCTGCATCCCGGGTTCAAGTGATTCTCCTGCCTCAGCGTCCCGAGTAGCTGGGATTATAGGCACCCACCACCACACCTGCCTAATTTTTTTTTGTATTTTTGGTAGAGATGGAGTTTCGCCATGTTGGCCAGGCTGGTCTCGAACTCCTGACCTTGTGATCCGCCCACCTTGGCCTCCCAAAGGAAAGTGTGTTCTAATATGCACAAAGAGCCCATCTGTGAAAACTAGGAGATTGTTTTGTGTTTTGTTTTGCTTTGTCTTGTTTTTTTTTTTTT
>NW_016849744.1:0-1968 GCF_001698545.2 Rhinopithecus bieti | reverse complement strand
ATTTCATAAGCTGAAAGTAAAAGTAATAATAAAAAACAAAACAAAGAAAAAATGATGAACATGTCTGTTATGCCCATCCCCAAATCTCAGATGTTTCTATATACTACAGATTCTACTTCTAAATGAATAACCATGCAGAGAGATAAAATTGTAAAATATCAAATGATCAGTTAAGATCTGGCTCCCCTATTGTTTCCTCTCTCCTTTTGGAAAAAAAAAAAAAAGAAAGAAACATTAAGATGAGAATAGGCCAATGGGACATGAGGGATTGGGGTAGGAGAAATTGCAAGGGAGGCTAAAAGCTCAGTTGGGCTGTTATAGAGGGTTTAGAAGAATCTGTTTGCCAACTGTTCTAAGAGAATTATAACGGCATAAAACATATGTAGGCATAGTGGGTATTGAGGGGAACAGGGGTAGAGGTGGGCAGATGCAAATATATGCAGTTATCTGTATTAGAAGCAAAAGTGAGGATGGTCTGCCACATGTACATACAAAGACAAATGCACAGTGAAACCATTCACTCATGCAATTCCTTCTACCTAAATCGATGCTCTTTACTCATCTCTTGTCTCAAGCCTACCAATTCTTCAAGGATGAGCTAAAAATGGCACTTCTGCGATGAAGTGTTCTATAATCCCTAAGGCAGAATTAAATTCTTCCTCATTTATGCTCTCATCGGTTTTTCGCCCTTTACACATTTGCCACAGCACTGATGATATTCTATCTAATTATCAGAGTTATTCGTGTATGTGCTTTTTCCTCCTTCAATCCCATAATGAATTCCATGAGGACAGGGGACTCTTTCTCATTTCTTTAGTTCCTACAAACCCTAGCATAGTATGTGACCTGCCACATACTAGGCTCTGGGAAAATGTTGACTCTGGCACTGGCTTAAGACACTGCATTATCACCTAGCTTACCTGAAGGAGTATTTGTTCTCTTTCTTTTCTTGCTTGATTCCCCTCCATTCTCAATGAGGCCTTCTGTGACCAGAGGGCCACTGGCACTACCAAACTGCAGGGGCTCGTTGTTGTTGGCAGGGTCAAAGGGCAGCTGGTTCAATCCTAAAGAAGAAAAAGAAAGCCAAAGTCCAGATTCCATTAAGGACTGGGATCGTCTCCAGATTTTATTATATGAGCCACTAGTGGAAAACCTTTTAAATCTTAAGAGCGTAGGAGAGACAGGTGAATTCCTTAAAGACAGTTGCCTTCTGTAATTTTACAGATCTTTTGGTAAGTACAGAATTAAAACATAAGACTGTGGCTCTGTCATTTGTAAGATCCCTCCTGTTTCTGTGGCAACTTAACATTTTTAGCCATAAGCTAGCAACTGTCTTCTACTTCCTCCCTTAAGGAGATAGGACCCTCATTAAATGTGACTATGGTTGGACCCACTGTTCCTTGTAAAAAGCTTGGCTTTACATTCCTTGGATTATCTCCTGACATTTTACCATTCTTTCATTACAAGGTATGTTGAACTGATGCAGATACAATCATCAGACTATCCTGTGTCAAAGTCACTTCTGACAGTAATATAGGGGTCTCTAAAATCAGAAAACCGTAACTCCATGGCAAATGAGAAAAGGAAACAAATATATAGAAATTGCAAGGGGGTTATTTAGTAGCTGGAGCAATGGGGAGTTATGACCTAGATTTTGGTAACGTTAATCTCGTTCTCTTCAAATAATATTAGAAGCATGGTCACTTTACTCGTCACTGCTGCACCATATAAAATGGCGAAAGGTATTTTCTACTCTCCAAGTCTTACACGGTTCAATCAGGGGCAAGCAGAGACAGTTCTTACTCCTCTGGCAGCAGCACCTGGAATTTCAAGTGTTTCAATTAAACTTCATGAAATGTGAAATCAAAAGCTTTTTTAAAGCCCAAAGTTAAGACATCTCCTGTAAGCCTTTTCTCCACTGGTTCTCTAATCCTATCAAAGAGGGGGAAATCAGGTTGGTCTGAAAGA
>NW_016849743.1:0-2215 GCF_001698545.2 Rhinopithecus bieti | reverse complement strand
AACAAAACAATTATCAGCCAAGAATTCTATATACAGTGAAACTAAGCATCATGTATGAAGGAAAGCTACAGTCATTTTCAGACAGACAAATGCTGAGAGAATTCACCATTACCAAGCCACCATTACAATAACTGCTAAACAGAGCTCTAAATCTTGAAACAAATCCTTGAAACACATCAAAACAGAACCTTTGTAAAGCAAAATCACATAGGACCTACAAAACAAAATACAAGTTAAAAGCAAAAGCAAAAAAAAAAAAAAAAAAAAAAAAACCCAAAGTACACAGGCAATAAAGAGCATGATGAATGCAAGGATACCTCACATTTCAATACTAACACTGAATGTAAATGGATTAAATACTCCACTTAAAAGATACAGAACTGCAGACTGAATAAGAACTCACCAACCATCCTTCAGGAGACTCACCTAACGCATAAGGACTCACATAATTTTAAAGTAAAGGCGTGGAAAAGGGCATTTCATGCAAATGGACACCAAAAGCAAGCAGGGGCAGCTATTCTAATGTGAGACAAAACAAATTTTAAAGCAACAGCAGTTAAAAGAGACAAAGAGGAACGTTATATAATAGTAAAAGGCCTTGTCCAACAGGAAAATACCACAATCCTAAACATACATATGCACCTAACACTGGAGTGCCCTAATTTACAAAACAATTACCAATAGACCTAATAAATGACACAGAGAGCAACACAATAATAGTGGGGGACTTCAATACTCCACCGACAGCACTAGACAGGTCACCAAGACAGAAAGTCAACAAAGGAACAATGGATTTAAACTATACCCTGGAACAAATGGACTTAATCTATACACAGAACATTTCATCCAATAAACACCGACTATACATTCTGAATTTCAACAGTGCATGGAACTTTCTCCAAGATAGACCACAAAACAAGGTAGACCTCAATAAATTTAAGAAAACTGAAATTATATCAAGCACTCTCTCAGACAATGGAATAAAATTGAAAATAAACTCCAAAAGGAACCTTCAAAACCATGCAAATACATGGAAATTAAATAACCTGTTCCTGAATGTGCATTGGGTCAAAAATGAAATCAAGATGGAAATTAAAGAATTATTCGAACTGAATGACAATAATGACACAACCTATCAAAACCTCTGGGATACAGCAAAGGCAGTGCTAAGAGGAAAGTTCATATCCCTAAACGCCTACATCAAAAAGTCTGAAGGAGCAAAGACAGACAATCTAAGGTCACACCTCAAGGAACGAGAGAAACAGGAACAAACCAAACCCAAACCCAACAGAAGAAAACACACAACCAAGATCAGAGCAGAACTAAACGAAATGGAAACAAACAAACAAACAAAAAAACACAATACAAAAGATAAATGAAACAAGCTGGTTCTTTGAAAACATAAAACAAAACTGATAGACCATTAGCAAGATTAACCAAGGAAAGAATAGAGAAAATCCAAATAACCTCACTAAGAAATGAAACAGGAGATATTACAATTGACACCACAGAAATACAAAAGATCATTCAAGGCTACTGTGAACACCTTTACACACATAAACGAGAAAACCTAGAAGAGATGGATAAATTCTTGGAAAAATACAACCCTCCTCGCATAAATCAGGAAGAATTAAGATACCCTGAACAGACCAATAACAAGCAGTGAAACTGAAACGGTAATTAAGAAATTACCAACAAAAAAAGGTCCAGGACCAGACGGATTCACAGCAGAATTCTACCAGACGTTCAAAGAATAGTTGGTACCAATCCTTCTGATACTATTCCACAAGACAGAGAAAGAAAGAACCCTCCCTAATTCATTTTATGAAGCCAGCATCACCCTAATACCAAAACCAGGAAAGGACACAACCAAAAAAGAAAACTGCAGACCAATATCCTTGATGAGCATAGATGCTAAAATCCTTAACAAAATACTAGCTAACCAGATCCAACAACGTATCAAAAGATAATCCACCATGATCAAGTAGGTTTCACACCAGGGATGCAGGGATGGTTTAAATACGCAGGTCAACAAATATGATACAACACATACAGAATTAAAACAAAACCACATGATCATCTCAATAGACGCAGAAAAGCATTCAACAAAATCCAGCATCCCTTTATGATCAAAACTCTCTACAAAATCAGCATACAAGGGAAATACCTTAACATAGTAAAAGCCAACTATGACAAACCCACAGCCAACATAATA
>NW_016849742.1:0-1722 GCF_001698545.2 Rhinopithecus bieti | reverse complement strand
TCCATCTGTATGCACACACAAATCATTGCTTATTCTAAAAGAGTATTTTCTCTACCATGACAAACACTAAACATCTGATGAAAATCTCACAAAGGTTACTAATCTCATGATGATCCTACAGCAGCTATAATGCAGTCCCTGGGGGAGTGGGAAGCAGATTTCTAAGTCAATCAAGTTTGATTTTATTTGAATTATGGAATTTTTAGAGAGGTGTTTTATCCCTATTATTAACTGTGTATTTCACATAGGAAAATAATCATGGTTCCGTGAATTAATAACCTTTTCATGCCTTGAAGAAGCATATTTCTGTTTGATGGATTGGTCAATACCAAAATCTAGTGTTTTAAATGGTTAATAATCCCAGGAAATTTCAGATTGATTTTGCTCCTTTCACCGACCAATCTGCTAAGGAGTGTGACAAAATATGATTAAGAAACCCTCAATGCCATCATTCTGCTGGATTTGTTTTTAAGTTGAAGCTTTAAAGTAATTAAACAGTACTTGATGAATTGGAAATCTCTTCCAGTAATTTCAGAGATGGTTTCCTTCTTCATGTTTTGCAAGGCTTTTAACATTGTCTTCATACATACTAATGCCAATTTAAGGGCTCTCTCTATATATACACACTTACTCTCTCTCTCGATCACTTTAATATGTATATAAACATACTGTTTTGTTCTACCATGGCTACTCCTTTGCCCCCTAGGAATTTCTATTCTCTCCAAATATTATTAAAATATTAAACAAAGGAGCAAGTTTGCTGGAGATAAGTATTTATATAAAAAATAAGAAGTTTGATGCTTAAGTTTGTGGAACAGTTTGTAGAAATATTAAAAAGAAAACACCAGACAGGCCTCTCCAATCGTGTTATGCCGATCCTCACACAGCACTTAATCCTGGTATCATTCTATTGCTTGCTAGTAGCTCTAAAGCCTGGGGTGGAAAAGAGGAACTTTGGGAGGGAAAGCTGGAAAAATTTAGGTCCATGTTGTCTCAAGATTATTCTTGGAAAAATACTCAGTTTAAACTTACAAAGGCAACAGTGATTTGGGTTTCTTGGGCTTTCGTGTGTGTTTTGATTGATTTATTTTTTTCCGGTTTGGTAACTCATTTCAACAACAGTCAGTATTTCTATCCTATCAGGTTAGAAACTCAGTGTGAAGACAACCAAGCACGGAGATTTGACCAAGAAAATATCCAGACCAGTGCTTTATTAGAGGAAGAAACACTGAACGTGGCTACCAGGAAACTCGGTTTTGATTCCACTTTGCTATAAGTTGCCTTGTTCTGCTGCTTCCTCATCTGCAATATGGACAAAATAATATTGGTAATATTGCTATTGTCCTTGTGAGATGAAGAACGTTGAAGTGTTTTGAAACGTCTAAAAACCAATACGAAGTGTTGCCATCTTAAAAGAAAGAGAAAGAAAAGAGGATAGGTCTTAATGTCATCCTCACTCTCAGATCAATAAAGCATAAAGGGTCCAAATGAAAGCATGTTTATAAATTATAGATGAAATCATAAAATTGGTCTAGTGGTAACAGTTACACACACACACACACACACACACACACACACACAGCATTTATTTATTTTTCTAGGAATGTTGCCTCTCAATTATATGTTAACTAGGGGCCATTGGATTCAACCAGATTTACAACATGAAGAAAAAAGGACACCATGCTTAGTGATACTTTTATTATATTTGACCTTATGTCCAAG
>NW_016849741.1:0-872 GCF_001698545.2 Rhinopithecus bieti | reverse complement strand
AAAAGACATGCACATCTAAAAGATGCATTTAAGGAGAATTCTATTGGAAGACAAACACCGTTAAGATCTATACAAGAAGTAAAGGTACTGCTGAGCACATTTTAAAATACAAGGAACTTAAAAACACTAAAATTTTCAACTTGACCTTGAGATCTGCGTCTTTTCTTAGGCTTCAATCTGTTTTGGAGAGCCATCTACATAATATTCCAAGGGTCAGCAAACTATGGCCTGTGAAGCAAATCCAGCTTGCCCACTTGCTTTTATGAACAAAAATTTATTGGGACACAACTTTGCCCATTTATTTGCATGTTGTCCATGGATGCATTCACTACAATGGCAAAGTTGAGTGATTGTGACGGAGACCAAATGCTACACAAAGCCAAAAATATTTTCTATATGGCCCTTTACAGAAAATGTCTGCTGACACCTGTATTATCCGAATTCCCACCTCCTTCAAAAATTGAGTCTTCTTCTGTCTTTATCAACTTGGCTCGCTTGGTGGGATTAGACTAAATAAAATTACTAATCTTTTGGCAAAGAGGTTTTGGATGCCTGAAAGAACTTTTAACAGACTCAGAGCACTCACACTTCCAATCTGGACAACCATGTGCCATTCTTAAGTAGCTGAGTTCCTCCATAATCATCTGATTACCTTTGCAGTGTTTCCCTTCCTGCATTGCCTAAGGTTGATATGTATATTGTTGTTGCCTTGTATGGCTCCCAGCAGTCCAATCAATTTAGGACTTTTCTGAAGAATAGTTCTGCTCTCTAATCGGACTTGTGCATGTTACAAATGCAGAGAGGATTACTCATTTCTGTTGTAATCATTAAATAATAAAAGAAAGGTTTAGATGTAAAAGTGAAGCATTTTT
>NW_016849740.1:0-872 GCF_001698545.2 Rhinopithecus bieti | reverse complement strand
AAGATGTGTGGATTTTGTGCACATGTGCACATTTGTGTGTGTGGACAGATATACAGAAAGAAGAGAAAGTCTCTTTATTGAAGAATCAAGCAAATATGCACTGACCTTCAAAACTTTCTGTAATGTTTTTCTGCACTTTACTATGAGGCTTATCTCAAAATCCCTATAATACAAACTCCAGTATGGTAAAATTTTATGTATCTTAAAACATAATATACTGTGTTTGAGGCTTTAGGACAGATTGTCATGAGTTATTTTAATGCCTCAGTTTATCATGGCCAATTGCTGCTCTGCTCTCCTTCATCTTTACCTGGGTCAGCTGCTAAGCACATTTGTTAGAACTTTGGTACCCAAAGTGTATCCCCCACACCAACAGCATTCATATACCCTGGGGACTTGTTAG
This sequence comes from Rhinopithecus bieti, assembly GCF_001698545.2. Taxonomy (NCBI): domain Eukaryota; kingdom Metazoa; phylum Chordata; class Mammalia; order Primates; family Cercopithecidae; genus Rhinopithecus; species Rhinopithecus bieti. The sequence continues at coordinate 469 of NW_016849740.1, read as the reverse complement.
AAATGAAAACTCTCTGGTCCCTACACTCGACTGGTGAGTTTGCATTTTAACAAAATTTCTGGGTGGTCTGTATGGCATGCGAAACTGAAAAGTACTGTGTGAGAACATGATTATCTTATAAAATATTTTTAAATGCTGTAAATATATGTATATACGCAAAGACATGTATTTTCATTTAATACAACAATGTTACAAAGTAACTGTTTTATGATTCCCATTTTAAGGATGCAGAGAACTGAGGCACAGGAAGCCTAAATGTCTTGTCAAATGTCATACTACTAGGAAGAAGCAGACTTGAGATTCTAGTCCAGGCAATCTGTTCCCACTCCAATAGAATGCTTCTCTTCATAATGAGTTATTTAGTCATACATACTTTAATAGCCACTAAGATGTGTTTTGTAGATAAGAGACTAAGAAAGAAATAAAAGAATTAAACATATCTGCATCTCTTACATTTTAATGTATTTTT
>NW_016849739.1:0-873 GCF_001698545.2 Rhinopithecus bieti | reverse complement strand
ATTCATATGCAGGTTTGTGTACAAATACATTTTTATTTTTCTATGCTAATACCTGGATATGGAATTGCTGTGTCACAAAGTAAATACATGTTTAACTTTATTTATAAGAAATATCTAAATTACATTTGCAAAGTAGCTGTGTTCTTTTGCATTTCGATCAGAAATACACAAAAGTTTGAATTGCTCCTAAACCTTACCAACACTTAGTATTGCTAGTTTTGTTTAAGTTTTAAGCATTTTAATGTGCGTAGGGATAACTTAAAATGGTTTCTTTGCATGTTCTAATGATTAGCAATATTAATCATTTTTATGTGTGTTTATGTCATCTATGTATCTTCTTTGGTGAAATATCTTTTAAAATCTGTTACTTATTTAAAAACTGTATTATTTTCTTATCATGTTATCAATATAATCTGAATACAACTGCTTTATTAGATATATGCTTAGCAATTTTTTTTCTAGTCTAAGGCTTGTCTTCTCATTTTTTAAATTATGTTTTCCTGAGAGGGAACATTATTATTGCCAATAAATGTCATTTATTTTATTTCTTTTATGTATTTTGCATTAGTTGTTATATCTGAGAACACTTCTATGAAACCCAGGAGTGATATTTCAGTTGAGGTATTTTATTGCACATAATTAATTCTTCCAATATCATCTATTGAAAAAGAAGATACTCAACTTACTGAATTGCTTTTGTGCCTTTGTCAGTAATTAATTGGCCATATTTGTTTATGTCCAATTCTGAACTCCACTTGGTTCTATTTATCAATGAGTTTATTATTTCACTAATGCTGCACTGTATTTATTATTGTAGCTTTATCATAAGCATTAAAATAGCATAGTATGAGCCATCTAAATTTATTTATTATT
>NW_016849738.1:0-1489 GCF_001698545.2 Rhinopithecus bieti | reverse complement strand
GACATTGAAAACATTGGATTATTTACATTCAATATTAATCTCCATTATGCTAAAAACCTCATTGTGCTACAGAATTTAATTCTAGAATCTTGAAAAGATAAACAGTTTTAAAACAGTATTATTTATCTAAAATAATCCACGGCTCATGGTATGAAATTTTATATAATAATGTTTATTTTAATACAATATATGGCCAAAGTCCCTGAAAACATCTTTTTGATTGTAAGTATAACATAAGATTGATCTGATCAATGTAGCAAAATGATTGAAGAACACGTTGAGGTGTACATCACCCTAAAATTTCCAAAGTAAGCAGAAAATTCCTAACCTTTTGGAAGTTTCAGAGTTGCTTTATTGACAGTGGGGGAAGATAATGTGTTTAGAGGGGAGTCGGAGCGCCAATGAGAAAGAAACCTGAAGGAGATCCTTTGAGACTGGTTTCTTAAATGATTCTTTATAAACTCAAAAGTGAGACAAAGCAATGTAGATGTGTAAAAAATGATGAAATCCCATCCACCCAAAGGGATCACTGGGGGACACTGTTTTGGATAATCTATTGTTGTGTAGACTCAGGTCTGCAGGTCTGGTAGCTCAGATAATTGATTTCAAGAACACAACACAAACAGGTTTGTCACTCAAAATCAGATTTGTATTCATTAAGCTTAGTGATAACTGTGTGCAAAGTTATAATCAAAATTTGTGAAATTTAAAGTAAAAATTATCAATCTGTTTTAGTCTATAGACTAGAGTTCATATGCAGTAGTGTGTGTAAGTTGATATGACCAATATCTTTTCTTTCCTTAGGTAGATCTATAGTGAGAAGCTGAACCATAACTGAAACACTGCTAAGGAAGCATGGGATGATGAGAGAAGACACATTCATCTTAGGATGTATTCGTTAACCATAAGGTAGCTTAAACACTCATCCTCATAGTAGTACCATAATAATATTTATGATTAAGACTCACTGTTTCCTAGTCAGTGCTTGGGTGAGTTCCACACACATTTCCTACTTCAACTCTTCTTTATTTTCATTGGCAATGAACCCCAGCCTAAACCACTTTTAATGTAACTTAATACCTTCAGTCAAGCCCCATAAATATATATATATGAATTTTTTTTTGAGACAGAGTTTCTCTGTTGCCAAACTGGAGTGCAGTGGCACAATCTCGGCTCACTGCAACCTCCACCTCCCGGGTTCAAGCGATTCTCCTGCCTCAGCCTCCCGAGTAGCTGGGACTACAAGCACGCACCACCAAACCCAGCTAATTTTTTGTGTATTTTTAGTAGAGGCGGGGTTTCACCATGTTGGCCAGGATGGTCTCGATCACTTGACTTCATGACCTGCCCACCTCGGCCTCCCAAAGTGCTGGGATTACAGGCATGAGCCACCATGCCTGGCCATATATGTGAAATATTTATATGAAATATAAATATATATAAGAAAAACTCTCTATATATGAAAGCCTATCTACCCAAAGGGATCATA
>NW_016849737.1:0-872 GCF_001698545.2 Rhinopithecus bieti | reverse complement strand
GTACCATTCAGGACATAGGCATGGTATTTTATTTTTGATTTACAATAGGAATGCATTGCACATTGGCCCTATTCACCATTATTTGGAATCTATACTTATTTGATTTAGTTCCTCAATCTTTTTCCACTACCTTTCTTCCATTCCCCTCCTCCTACCCCTATTCCTCCTTTTTCCTCTTCTCCTTACCCCTCTATTCCTTCCCTCTTACCCATCTCCAAACTTCTACCCCTTTTCTTCTTCATCCCTCCCCTCCCCTTCTCTATCTGTTCCTTCCTCTTCTTACTTCTTGCCTCTTGGTACTTTGAGGCAACTACCAGCAGTTCCTTATGAAGCTTGTGAGGTAGTGAATGTGGGTAGAGAAATATAGCTGATGAGTTGCTATAGGCCAGATCTTGAAGGTCCTTGTGTTGACACACTTTTTCCTTAAGTTATGGGAGGATTTAAAAGTACAGAAGTAGTCTCCTCTGATTTGTGGTTTAAAAGAGTACTTAAGTTGAAGTCGCAGTGAGCCAAGATTGTGCCACTATACTCCAGCTTGGGTCATAGAGCAAAACCCTGTCTCAAAAACAACAACAACAACAGCAACAACAACAACAACAAGTACAACGACAATAAGAAATTTTATCGCACCTACAATCCCAGCACCTTGGGAGGCCAAGGCGGGCAGATCCCTTGAGACCAGGAGTTTGAGACTGGCAACAAAGTGAGACCTCAGTCTCAACAAGAACTAATTAATTAATTAATTGAAATAAAGGATCACTTGAGCAGCTTTTAGGGAGGATGGATGGTTTGAAGGAGGGGGAAAAGTATACTGGCAGCAATAGGGAGACAGTAATTTTTTTTTTTATTATACTTTAAGTTCTAGGGTACAT
>NW_016849736.1:0-872 GCF_001698545.2 Rhinopithecus bieti | reverse complement strand
ATAATTCCAGCTACTTGGGAGGGCTGAGGCAGGAGAATCGCTTGAACCTGGGAGGTGGAGGTTGCGGTGAGCCGAGATCACGCCATAGCACTCCAGCCTGGGCAACAAGTGTGAAACTCCGTCTCAAAAAAAAAAAAAAAAGAAGAAGTTGTTTGGGCATGTCATAATCCAGTCAATTTGACACATAGTATCAGCCATCACATATGTTTTGTGATTAGCCAAATTGAATGATTAAGGTCTCTCAGATATTTTCTAAGTATACATCTTTACTGGCCTGTGTGTGCTTTTTGATTCTCTGTATACATGGCTATACATGGCTACTTTTAAATGTCTTCATTTTCTAAATTGTTTTACCTCAGCCTCCTCTTGGGCCTTAGATGGTCTATTGCAAGTCTCCACCCATAATCTCTTGCTTCAGGCATCTGCGGGTCTTGCTCACCTTGAAGATTTCCCAAGAAGGGCCCACTGTTTCTCCCTGCCTGTAATCTGAGTTATGCAAAATAGAGACCAGTTACTTAAACACCGAGACAGGTTAGAACATTATAAATGAAATCTGCTCTACTAACTTACATTTGAAGAATGGCATTAGTAACTGGGATGCTGCCTTATATCGTTTGCTGTCGGGCTCCACCTATAATCTCTTGCTCCAGACATTTGTAGGTGTGTGTCCCCTTTCGTGTTCCTGGGCAGTGCCTGTGTTTTTCTCTGGCTGAGGCTTGAGTTATGCCATTTCACCTCCCCACTACCTGAGATCTGAGTTATGCAATACAAAGACAAGTTATTCAGAAAGCCCTCAGACATATTAGAACATAGCAAATAAGGTTGCACTTGTAACCCTTGAATTGATACAAATAAAAAATAAAATAATAATA
>NW_016849735.1:0-894 GCF_001698545.2 Rhinopithecus bieti | reverse complement strand
TGTATACATATGTAACAAACCTGCACGTTGTGCACATGTACCTAGAACTTAAAGTATAATAAAATAAATACATAAAAAGAAAATTATCTCCCCACATTATCTGACATTCTGCCAAAAATGATACTATTTTCTGTTACTAGATTTGCTGCTATCTATCCTGTAAGCTCTTTCTTCATTGCTTCACGCGTTTCCTCTTTTTTTAAAAATTTTTTAATTTTTTAGATGGAGTCTTTTTCTCTGTCACCCAGGCTAGAATGCAGTGTTGCGATCTTGGCTCACTGCAACCTCCGCCTCCCAGGTTCAAGCGATTCTCCTGCCTTAGCCTCCTGAGTAGCTGGGATTTACAGGTGCACACCGCCATGCCTGGCTAATTTTTGTATTTTTAGCAGAGATGTTTCACTGTGTTGGCCAGGCTGGTCTCGAACTCCTGACCTCAGGTGATCCGCCTGCCTCAGTCTCCCAAAGTGCTGCAATTACAGGCATGAGCCACTGTGCCTGGCTAGGTTTCCGTTAATTTTTTTTTTTTTTTTTTTTGAGGCGGAGTCTCGCTCTGTCGCCCAGACTGGAGTGCAGTGGCGCAATCTTGGCTCACTGCAAGCTCCGCCTCCCGGGTTCACGCCATTCTCCTGCCTCAGCCTCCCAAGTAGCTGGGACTACAGGCGCCCGCCACTTCGCCCGGCTAGTTTTTTGTATTTTTTTTAGTAGAGACGGGGTTTCACCATGTTAGCCAGGATGGTCTCTATCTCCTGACCTCGTGATCCACCCGTCTCGGCCTCCCAAAGTGCTGGGATTACAGGCTTGAGCCACCGCGCCCGGCCTCCGTTAATTTTTATAAAATGTTTTCATTTGGAAAAAAACCCAGCCTCAATAAAAGAAGTCACAATTTTTTTTTTT
>NW_016849734.1:0-887 GCF_001698545.2 Rhinopithecus bieti | reverse complement strand
CCTCAGATAAAACTAGAAGGAAGCTTTTTGAGAAACTGCTTTGTGATGTGTGAATTCATCGCAAAGAGTTACACCATTCTTTTCATTGAGCAGTTTGATAATCAGTGTTTGTGGATTCTGCAATAGGATATTTGGGAGAGCTTGAATCCTATGGTGCCAAAGGAAATATCCTCAGATAAAAACCAAAAAGACGCTTTCTGAGAAACTGCTTTGTGATGTGTGAATTCATCTCACAGAATGACACTGCTCTATTCATTGAGCAGTTTCCTAACTCTGTTTTCTTGCAATCTGCAATGGGGTATATCAGAGCTCATTGATGCTTTTGGTGACAAAGGAAATATCCTCGTATAAAAACTAGAAATATGCTTTCTGAGAAACTGCTTTGTGATATGTTAATTCATCTCACAGTGTTACATCATACTTTTCATGGATCAGTTTGTTATCACTGTTTTTGGGGAATCTGCAAAGGGATAATTTGGATCCCATTGAAGCCTACAGTGACTAAGGAACTGTCCTCAGATAAAAACTGGTAAGAAGCATCCTAAGAAACTTCTTTGTGATGGGTGAATGCATCTCACATAGCTACACCTTTCTTTTATGGAGCAGTTGGCTAACACTGTTTTTGTGAAATCTGCAAAGGCACATTTTGGAGTGCATTGAGGCCTATAATGAAAAGGGAATATCCTCAGACAAAACGAGAAAGAAGTTTCCTGAAAACTGCTTCACAATGTTTGTATTCATCTAAGAGAGGTACACCATTCTTTTCAATGAGCAGTTTGATAACATTTTTCTCATGAAATCTGCAATAGGATATTTGGGAGCACAATGAAGCCTCTGGTGACAAAGGAAATATCCTTGGATAAAACCAAAAGAAGTTTTCTGAGAAA
>NW_016849733.1:0-1488 GCF_001698545.2 Rhinopithecus bieti | reverse complement strand
TTATTGTAAAAAGATTTCTAAAAAAAAGAAAAGAAGAAAGTAAAAGTCACGTATAATCCCTCCTCTAATCTATTATCAATCAATCTTTGGATTAGGAAACAAAACTGCACTGAATGGTAAGAGAGATGAAAATTTAAAGACTGTCCAAACCAATCAAAAGGAGTTTTGGTCATCAGAAAAACCACTGAAGCCCCTTAGTTTTCATGTGGTGTTATAAGGAGAAATCATCAAAATATGCGTAGAAACCACCACATAGCCAGGTCACTTAAGCTTTTGGCACCTCAGGTACTCCTTTAAAATATAAGATTAATAAGCCCTTGCTTACCTGCTTCAGGGATGTTTAAGGATAAATTAGATTATGATGTAAAAAAAAAAAAATAGATGAAGAAAGTAATGCATGCAATGATAAAGGATTCAAACAGGTTAAAATAATTTATAATTATAGCCCAGAGTATCAATCTCATGTTCCAAAGTAAAATTGTCAAGGTTGGTCTCAGGTCCAGAAGGTTAAAACTGGTCCCCTGCCATTTGGCCCTTCATAGGTTCTTGCACAATATGAGAGCTTACTTCCTCAAGGCCAGCAGAAAAATCCCTGCTGCTTTGTGTCTCTTCTTTCAGGAAAGATCTGGGCCTCTTTGAAAAGGCTCACTTTAATAGGTTGGGACAGGCTTTTGTCTTTTGATTAACTCAAAATCAACTGAATAGAGACCTTAATTACATTGGCAAAATCCACTAATCTTTGCCATATTCTACTGGTTAGAAGCAAATTATAAACTCTGTGCACGCTAAAGAGGAGGGCATTGTATTAATATAAACCTGTGGTCATCAGGGGTAAAATTTGGGGGATCTTTTAGAATTCTGTCTGCCACAGATTCCTCAGTGTGATGCTTCCATTTAAATCTGCTTATGATTTTTTTCTATAGATATTCTAAATCTTTAGGTAAATAATTTTAGCAATTGTTTCATTTCTACTTTTTGGGTTTCTGTTTTCTTCAGTAAAGCTTTCTACATTCTAATATGAGAGCAACATATATGTTTAGTATTTTTTCATGCTTTTAAAGCTTTGTTTTCTTTTTGTCAGTCATGTTTGCATAATTTTTTGCATTAATTCTCTGTCACATCTGGAATTTTGTTGTTGTCATTGTTGTTAAATGATGTTGCTACTTGTCCCAGTGCTATTTATGGAATAATCTATTTTTACTCTAATTTAAAATGCTGCCTTTAGTATATAATAAATGCTGTGAGTAGTTCATTCTCTTGCTAAATCTTGATCCTACTTCATGCCTCTGTCTACTCTTTTCTGTATCAGAAAAAAATCATTTTTTAATTCTGTGGCCTTTTACATCCATCTACTCTCTTGGAATAGTATCTACTGGTTTCAATTATAATATTCAGAATTTTCTTGGATAAACACAAATTAAATATTTATTTTCTATATTTATTTAGAAGTTAAATTAACTAAAATATTATTTTCCTAACTAAAAATGC
>NW_016849732.1:0-1485 GCF_001698545.2 Rhinopithecus bieti | reverse complement strand
GCCTGGCTGAAAGATACTTTAAAGAGATCAAATCAAGTATGAAAATCAAAATGGGTATCAATAAAACACATAACTATCCGATTTGTTTTGCTTGTTTTAATAACTTATCATTTCCTCCACGGGAAATATTTAGAAGCCATTTATAATTATATAAGCCTGCTCTTCTCCTTTCCTACTGCAGTCAATATTTTATTTAAAAGTAACAATAAAACTTCAAATAAAATCTGACTGGTAGCAATCACAGCAATCTGTGTTGAGATTTCAGATGCCCACAGAAATAAAACCATACTGACTGCACTTCAATATATTGACAAGAGCTGGGAGGAAATGTGAGGAAATAAAGAGCGAAAGTTTTCAAACACAGGCAAAAATACACTATCAGTACTTCAGTTCCTACTTATTTAAATACCTACTAATTGCTCTACTGTGCCTTCAACTCTCATGTCTGTTAACTTTGAAAAAAATAACACATTTCTTGCTCCTCTAGGAAGACGAAAAGCATCAGAAAAATTTTCAGTTAAGACAAAATTCACAAATAGCACATCTCATTATACATATCTATCAAATCAGAGCTCCTATGGTAGTTCCAACTTCATTGATATAGTCATCATCATCATCATCATTGTAATTATAAGTCTCTTGGTGTCATATATTGGAATAATGTTTTTTTTAGGCATTATATCATTTTTAATACTATATATATAATTTCAGATTAGAAGAGGTAAGAAAGAATATAGTCTAACTGTTCCCCTGAAGATACAGGAATGGAGACTCTTAGAAATGAATGGACTTGCTCCAAATTACATCACAGTATTAGGTAGCTGAGCAATCAGAATTAAAAGCTAAAGCATAGGCCCAGGCGCAGTGGCTTATGCCTGTAATCCTAGTCCTTTGGGAGGCCAAAACTGGAGGATCACTTGAGGCCAGGTGTTTGAGAACAGCCTGAGCAACCTAGTGAGATGCCATTTCTACAGAAAAAAAATTAAAATAAAAGTAGCATGGTGGTGGCATGTTCCTGTGGTCCCAGCTACTCAGGAGGCTGAGACAAGAGGATCACTTGAGTCTGGGAGGTCTAGGCTGCAGTGAGCCAAGATCGTGCCACTGCACTCCAGCCTGGGGGACAGAGCCAGACCCCTTCTCAAAAAAAAAAAAAATGCCCACAAAAATTACTTATGAAGTTAACAGGATTCTTACAATTCTCCTTGTTCATTTTAAAATGTGTGCCACTTGTCCATTTTCTTTGGTGGAACATTAGCTTTCTCCTCCTCCTCTGCTTTCTCTTCTTCCTCCTCTTCTTTTCCTTTCAAGACAAAGGAGTAAGTTCTCCTTTCTGAAGCTAAACCAGTAATTTTAAAGCTTTCTTCACCTCGAACGTTGTTAGTGAAAACCTCTGCTTGGGTTAAAGCCCCTTTTTTTCCTTTTACACTGTTGTCTCTCTTCATTTGACCTAAGGTCAGATATTAAAGACTAAATTTCCTCACGAAA
>NW_016849731.1:0-733 GCF_001698545.2 Rhinopithecus bieti | reverse complement strand
GACTTTTTTTGTTGTTGTTGAGTGACTTCTGTGTTCATTCTTTACATGCATTTCACACTTTCAAAACTCAATTAGTGTATTTCTCCCTTTTAATCCTTTGTGCAAATTATCTTTTTAATACTAATTCTAATGCTTTCGGTGAGAGACTTTCTGATCTGTATCCCCATCCTGGCTCTTCAGGTAGTCTCTCATTTAAATTTTAATACATTATTCTCAATCATTTTGGTTTTTAAAGTGAACAAGCTTCAGTTTCCACAGTTTATGCTGTGGATTTATTTTTGAGATTTATATTGGGTTGTTATCTAATAAATTGGTCATGAACATGTAGGTTACCATCTTCCACCTTTCTGCTCTGCACCATGAGAAACAAGCAGATGAGAACACAGTGCCCATCTGGATTTCTCAATCACTCTGACTTGACAGCTCTTATTCAGAAATCACATTTTCCTTTAGAATTTCTCTGTATTTCAGTAAACTGTAATGATTGAGTGATCTGATTATTAAAAGGCAGGATGTGAGTTAAATCAGAAACTATTTTAAAAATAAACACCAGTTAAATTGGCATCTTTTGGATCAAATCTGTGAGCACGTTTTCCTCTTGATCAGGTCTATAATTTACCAGCCTGTTTTGCTGTGCAAAATCACACTGGAGTATAAATTTATTGTAAAAGAAATGTGAGAAAGAATTGAAGTTCTAGTAGCTCTTTTGGCTTTTGTACATTTTTTTTTTCTT
>NW_016849730.1:0-893 GCF_001698545.2 Rhinopithecus bieti | reverse complement strand
AGTTGGGAAGTCTAGAGGTTCCATTCCAACTGGAGAACCCCTGTGAAGACTAGCAAAAAGTCTTCCCAGTGATTCTCATGAAGATCTCTCTTAGAATTCACCATTGCCTTCTGATTGATCCTATCTTCAAATGCTCCCTATATGTTCTCTGACCTACTTCTACGTATTCCCGTATCAACTCTCTGAGCAAAGGCTCCTACAGTTTTCTCTTATCTCTAGTGGTATGTTGCCCCATATCTTATCTCACTTCCATCAGTCACTTGGAAAACTTTTCAGTACTTAGGACATGTTCCCTTGCTTTAAAAACTTTCTTGGACTCAACTGGACTTCAAAGTTTTCAATGATAAATGTCCATCCCACTTCAGGGTGGGTGGATGGATGAGCAGAGCAGCTTTTTGGAGTTGCCTCCAGGCTACTCTGTCCCCCCTCCCTCCTGCATGTTGTTTGCCTTGCAAACCATCTTCGTTGTTTGATTTGCCTTGACACTTTCATGTGCAGACATGCTTTCTTAGTGGAGCTCAGCTGCGGGTGGGTGCATCAAAATGACAAAAGTTTGTCCCTTGCCTTGGCACTCCCTAAATACCTCATATCTTTCAAACACATTCTTTCCATTTAATTCTTAGAGTAAGATACTCTGCCCTACATCTCAGGGAAGATTCCCTAGTGAATCATCGACACTATCTTTCTAACTCCCCACAATTTTCCCTCCATATATTAGAACTGTTGTCCTTTGACCTCTAGAATGGAAACTGACTGGCTTGCCACTTTCATCTGTTCATAAAAAATAGGTCAGTATTGTCCCACACTTTATTCAGTTTGTTCATGCTCCCTCTGTACACCTCAACGAGAGAGAAAGTTCTGTCACGAATTCTGGTAATGTGATCCCTTTCTCT
>NW_016849729.1:0-737 GCF_001698545.2 Rhinopithecus bieti | reverse complement strand
GAAACCCTGGCGTGTTGGTGACCAATAAGCTAACTGACAAGTAAAAGTCCATCCTAACTAGCTTCCTAGTCTGTATAAGCACTTGATATTCCTGTCATCCAAATAATTTGCCTGCTTACAACAGTCACTTTCTTTCAGTTTAGATATTCTTAATTCACTGCTGTTATTTTTTCTTACCTATTCTCTTTACCTACCAAGCCCCTTAATCTTTGAAAAGCTGCTTTTCAAAATTTTCATACAAAAGTATGCATTTTGGTCTGTATTATCCTTTTTTTTTTTTTTTAATTAATTAGCACTTACTTTCCTTTCAGGAAAAAAAAAAAAATTAAGTTATTGCTACCAATGTAACAAAATCTGGAGTTGTATGCTGCTGTCCTGTTGGAAATAGAATTTATGTTGACAAAAATGGATCCTGACATTGAGCTTTTTTCTTAGTGAAGAAAAAAATTTGTCTCTGATTTTTTTCAACCACATTGTATTTTGACTAAATTCCTTGGCTTAAAGTGTACGCTAGTACAGAAATATTTCATATGTCATTTAAATGGCATGAAGACTTGGAAGCAGCTTAACAGATAACACACAGACCTCAATGTCAAAGCCTCTCAAAACACATAAAACACGATTCTTATAGAAGATGAAGACCTGTTTCTTTCTTTGCTTCTTTACTTTGTTTACTTCAAATACTATTTTCTTTTTTTTTTTATTTTTTATTATACTTTAAGTTCTAGGGTACATGT
>NW_016849728.1:0-844 GCF_001698545.2 Rhinopithecus bieti | reverse complement strand
TTTAATGCTATAAATTTCCCTCTACACACTGCTTTAAATGTGTACGAGAGAATCCGGTATGTTGTGTCTGTGTGTGTGTGTTCTCATTGGTTTCAAAGAACATCTTTATTTCTGCCTTCATTTCGTTATTTACCCAGTAGTCATTCCAGGAGCAGGTTGTTCAGTTTCTATGTAGTTGTGTGGTTTTGAGCGTGATTCTTAATCCTGAGTTCTAATTTGATAGCACTGTGGTGTGAGAGACAGTTTGTTGTGATTTCTGTTCTTTTATATTTACTGAGAAGTGTTTTACTTCCAATTATGTGGTCAATTTTAGAATAAGTGTGATGTGGTGCTGAGAAGAATGTATATTCTGTTGATTTAGGGTAGAGAGTTCTGTAGATGTCTGTTAAGTCTGGTTGGTCCAGAGCTGAGTTCAAGTCCTGGATATCCTTGTTAATTTTCTGTCTTGTTGATCTAACATTGACAGTGGGGTGTTAAAGTCTCCCAACATTATTGTGTGGGAGTCTAGGTCTCTTTGTAGGTCTCTAAGAACTTACCTTATGAATCTGGGTGTTCCTGTATTGGGTGTATATATATTTAGGATAGTTAGCTCTTCTTGTTGAATTGATCCCTTTACCATTATGTAATGGTATTGTTTGCCTCTTTTGATCTTTGTTGGTTTAAAGTCTGTTTTATCAGAGACCAGGATTGCAACCCCTGCTTTTTTTTTTTTTTTTTTTTTTTTTTTTTTTTTTTTTTTTTTTGCTTTTCATTTGCTTTATAGATCTTCCTCCATCCCTTTATTTGAACCTACATGTGTCTTTGCATGTAAGATGGGTCTCCTGAATACAGTATGTCAATGGGT
>NW_016849727.1:5882-7313 GCF_001698545.2 Rhinopithecus bieti | reverse complement strand
CCTATAAATGGACATGCAAGTAGGAAACATATCGCTAAATTCTTTTCCTAGCAAGACATATTAATATTAATACCCTAAGAAAAGATTGTGTTCCTGTGGGGAGGTCTATAAATGGCCACTATGGGAATGTTTGTCTTATGCAGTTGAGATAAGGACTGAGATATGCTCTGGTCTCCTGCAGAACCCTCAGGCTTAATGAGTTCCTGCAGAAAACTCAGGGTTTGGAAAACTCAGCCATGGTAAATTTGTGGTCAGACTGGTTCTCTGCTCTCAAATCCTGTTTTCTGAAGTTTAAGATGTTTATCAAGACAATACATGCACCACTGAACGTAGACCCTTATCAGTGGTTCTGCTTTTGCCCTTTGCCCTGTGATCTTTGTTGGACCCTTATCAGTGGTCCTGCTTTTGCCCTTTGCCCTGTTCCTGCAGAAGCACATGATCTTTGTTAGAACCTTATCAGTAGTTCTGCTTTTTACTCTTTGAAGTATGCGATCTTTGTACCTACTCTCTGTTCTTACACTGCCTCCCCTTTCGAAACCCTTAATAAAAACTTGCAGGTCTGAGACTTGGGCAGGCATCATGGTCCTACCGATATGTGATGTCACCCCTGGTGGGCCAGCTGTAAAATTCCTCTCTTTATACTGTCTTTATTTCTCAGCCAGCCGACACTTATGGAAAATAGAAAGAACCTACATTGAAATATTGGGGGTAGATTCTCCCAATAGTGACCAGATTGGATCTTGTCTGAGAAAGCGAAGTTCAAAAGCATATATTGTTTCTGTCAACATTAAAATATAAAAAGGTATACATTTTGAAGGCTTTGAGTCAAATTATCTCACTTTGACATCCAGGGCAAGCACTTTACTTAATCTCTTTGAGCCTTAGTTTCCTTGTCTGTAAGAAGGTAATAATAGCATTATCTACTGCAGGGGACTGTTGAAGAAAACTGAACAAGATAATAATGCCTGTCAAATGCTTAAAGTCTGATATATAGTGAGTACTCAATACGCATTGGCTAGTATAATCATAATTTCCATCATCACCACTTATCAGCCAAATTCACGAATAATTTACTAATAATGTAAAGATGGTCCCACAATTCTTTCATATTGGAGATCCTGCAAGAATATGGTAACCTAATTTGGGATCTGCCACTACACCATAGTCAAAAAAAAAAAAAAAAAGAGGACTCAGAAACCAACTGTGGAGAATAAAGTGCAAAGAATAAAATCTAGGAAAGATTAAAGAAACTGAAATCATGCTGCTTAACAAGGGGTTTGATGTAAGATTTAATATTTGTCCTAAAAAATATGCAGAATTCTGCAAACAAAAACAGTGACTCCTTGGTTTTATTTCTAGTGATATTAACTTCTATTAACTTCCAATTTTTTTTATTTTTTATTTATTTTATTTATTTATTTATTTTTGAGA
>NW_016849727.1:0-1534 GCF_001698545.2 Rhinopithecus bieti | reverse complement strand
GGGGGGGGGGGGGGAGCGCTCACTTGACCTCAGAAGGTCGAGGCTGCAGTGAGTCAAGATCACACCATTGGCATTCCAGCCTGGGGGACAGAGACAGAGAGAGACCCTGTTTCAGAAATAAATAGAATAAAAAAAAAAGAATCAGCATTCAGAGGATGACAAAAGGTAGAATGTAACATTACATTTTATTCTTAAATACAAAAGGGCTGAGATCCATGAAAATAAGAAACAAAGGAAAAGGATTTATTAGAGTGGCAGTGGGAAGGTGAGGGATTGTAGGTATATATTTATATAGGTAAATATCACTATTTATTTGTATCTGTCTAACAAATGAGGTAGGTGAAAAGAAGAATCTTTTTTTTTTTTTTTTTGCTTTGTACAGTGAAGTGCTGGGAGTGGTTACTACCTATCCCTGTACTTTGCCCCGCCTTCTCACACCCCAAGTTCCACACTGGGTCAGGCTTTCATTCCTGGTGCAGCAAAGCCCTGCCCAGCAGGGGGCTTCCCTCCAGCAAGAGGGCTTAATCCCCTCAGCAGGCCGCCTCTCCAGGAGGACACCCCTTCTTCATCCCACAAGGCAATGAGTCACCTCTCTCTCCCCTTCTCCAACCCACACTTGCCAACCATGCTCAGCCCTGCCCAGTAGTTTTGAACTGAATTCTTCAGGAAATCGTCAATTCTTTCAGTAAAAGGGAAGGCTAGGAAAGAAAGAAGAACAGGAACTGAAGTGGAAACTTTTAAGGGGCTTATAAATTGCTGACAGATTCTATTCTTTGGGACAGGGTGACAAGAGGTCACTTACTTTAATAGTTTTATGCAAGACTGCATGAATGCTTTTTTTCCTTCAAGATAAATTTATTCATAATCTCAACACATATGCCACAACTCCACTTTATAATTCAGAGAAAAGTTTTAAATTCTGGTAGGACAAATGGCTGGTGACTGATCCAGCCATCTGCCTCCTTCCACACCACATTCACAGCAGAGGCTGGAAAAATAACAGACACAGATGACCTACTTGCAGGTCAGCATGGTCAGGTGACACTGGTTTAGCACATGAGTCATAAATAGAAGCTTCTGTGAAAGCTTGTATTTCCCTGATATCAAGAATAGGTTTGACCAGGTGTGGTGGCTCATGCCTGCAATCCCAGCACTTTGGGAGGCGGAGGTGGGGGGGATCACCTGAGGTCAGGAGTTTCAGACCAGCCTGGCCAACATAGTGAAACCCTGTCTCTACTAAAAATACAAAAATAAGCCAGGTGTGGTGGCGCATGCCTGTAATCCCAGCTACTCAGGAGGCTGAGGAAGGAGAATCACTTGAACTCGGAAGGCGGAGGTTGCAGTTAGCCGAGATCACACCGTTGCATACTAGCCTGAGTGAAAGAGAGAGACTCTGTCTTAAAAAAGAAAAAAAAAAAAAAAAAAAAAAGAATAGGTGTGGTTGGTATTGTCCTTTCTCCTGTTTGTTCCTGACTTACCTGGGGAAGTTTGGGAGGAAAAGTCCAACAGGAACCCAGAAGTCCCAGCACAGACA
>NW_016849726.1:0-1298 GCF_001698545.2 Rhinopithecus bieti | reverse complement strand
GGGAGGTGGAGCTTGCAGTGAGCCGAGATCGTGCCACTGCACTCCAGCCTGGGCAACAGAGCGAGACTCCGTCTCAAAACAAACAAACAAACAAACAAATTTCTTCATGCCAGGCACAGTGGCTTACGCCTGTAATCCCAGCACTTTGGGAGGCCGAGACAGACGGATCACCTGAGGTCAGGAGTTCGAGACCAGCCTGACCAACATAGACAAACCCCATCTCTACTAAAATACCAAAAAATTAACCAGGCATGGTGGTGCATGCCTGTAATCCCAGCTACTTGGGAGGATGAGGCAGGAGAATCGCTTGAACCCAAGAGGCAGAGGTTGCGGTGAGCCGAGATCATGCCATTGTACTCCAGCCTGGGCAACAAGAGTGAGACTCTGTCTCAAAGAAAAAAAAGAAAAGCTCTTCATGGACTATTCCCTACCTATGTCTTTGACTTCATCTCACATCAGCCTTCTCACTCTCTGTACTTCACCACACAGGCTTTTTGAAATTTCCTATATTCTTCATTCTTCTCTGTGGGCTCCAGGCCTCTCCCCATTCTTCTGGTTAGAGAAAGATCCCCCAGGTCATTCCTTCATCTGGTTAATGCCTACTCATTTTTGCAGACCTCATTCAATTACCACCTCCTTGATAACTGGAATAGGTCAAATCCCTTATGAAATGCTCTTAAAGTTTTCTTCAAATCTCTCTAAGTGCTTATGAAATTAAAATTTGATATTTAATCGTGAGATTATTAGTGTTTGTTCATCTACTAGACTGTTGCACTATGAAAGCAGAAAGTGCCTGTACATAACAGACTCTCAATAAATATTTATTAGATGGGTAAATATCTAGGGAATGGCTAGCAAATTCCACAGGGACTTTCTATAGCACAGTTGAACTGGTTTATTCAACAAATAAACGGCAAGGGGAAAAAAAGAGGATAAACTGTACGCAAAGGACTGGGTTCTCACTGACACCTTATCAAAATGGAAGTTCTCTGTCATCAGAAATATACTAGGACAGCCAGGTACAGTGGCTCACACCTGTAATCCCAGCACTTTGGGAGTCTGAGGTGGGCGGATTGCCTGAGCTTGGGAGTCCGACCTCCCTGGACAATATGGTGAAACCCTGTTGCCACTAAAATACAAAAAATTAGCTGGGCATGGTGGCAGGCACCTATAGTCCCAGCTACACGGGAGGCTGAGGAATGAGAATCACTTGAACCCAGGAGGCGGAGGTTGCAGTGAGCCGAGATTGCACTGCTGCACTCCAATCTGGGCGACAAAGTGAGACCCTGTCTCAAAAA
>NW_016849724.1:0-1298 GCF_001698545.2 Rhinopithecus bieti | reverse complement strand
ATTTCACCCTGGGCCAGAATGTGATACCAATATCCCTTCATGGATCCATCCACGAGGGAGTTTCGAAGCTGTGTAATGTAAAGAAAGCTTCATCTATCTGAGATGAATAAACATAGCAAAAGCAGATTCACAGAAAGCTTCTTTCCAGTATTTATCTGAAGATATTTCCTTTTTCACCATAGTCCCGAATGTGCTCCAAAGGTCCCTTCGTGGCTCTGTCCATGTGAATTTCCAAGCTGCGTAAAGAAAGCTTTATCTATGTGAGGTGATTACACATATCACAGAGTAGTTTCCTAGAAAGCATCCTTCCAGTTTTTGTTTGAGGCTATTTCCCTTTTCACCATCGGCCTCAACATGCTCCCGAATATAACCTGGTACCTGTTTCTCCAAAAGGGTTTCCCCGATGCTGAATGAGAAGAGAGATATAACACAGTGACTGGAATGCACACGTCACAAAGCAGTTCCTCGGAAAGCTTCTCTCCAGTTTCGCTTTGAACACATTTCCTTTGTCACCATAAGCCTCAAAGTGCTACCGAATATCCCATCACATGCTAAACATATACAGGGTTAGAAAATGGCTCAAAGAAAACAGAGGCTTAACTGAGTGAGAGGAATTAAGACGAAACAGAGCATTTTCACAGAAAGCTTCCTAATGGATTTTTCTTAAGGATATTTCCTTCTCCATAACATAAGGTACAAAAAAAGTGATTTCAAGCTGCCCAATCCAAAGAATGGTTTAACTCTATGAGAGGAATACACAAATTGCAAAGGAGTTGCTCAGAAATTTCCACTGGAGGTTTCATCGGAAGACATTTCCTCGCTCACCGGAAGCCTCCGGGCATCACTAAATATCCCTTCACAGATGCTTCAAACACAGAAATTCGAAACTGGGAAACATAGAGTAAACATTAACTCTGTGAAGTGAATGCACTTATCAGAGAGCAGATTCTTGGAACGCTTCTTCCTCGATTTTATTTCAGTATATTTCACTAATTGTCATAGTCCTCAAGGCATTCCGAAATATCACATTTTTGGTTTCACAGGAACAGTGTTCAAACACTGCCTTGTGAATAAAGAGGTATAACTCCCTGAGTGGAATGCATACATCACAAAGTAGTTTCTCAGAATGCTTCTATCCAGTTTTATCTGAAGATATCTCCTCTTTCACCGTAGGCCTGAATGTGCTCCCGAATGTCCCTTTGCAGATCTGTACATGACGGAGTTTCCAAACTGCGAATATAATTAAAGTTTTAAATATGCAAGACGAATAAATGTATCTATCACAAAGCAGTTTCACA
>NW_016849723.1:0-2526 GCF_001698545.2 Rhinopithecus bieti | reverse complement strand
AGGGAGGGAGGGAGGGAGGGAAGGAAAGGAAGGAAGGGAAGGAAGGAAGGAGCTAGTTAGAGGCAGTCAACCCCCCCATTATTTGAATGAGAGTATCTCTTCTGTGTTAGTTGGACTAAAGGAGAAGCTGCCAGAACTCTCAAGGGGAATGAGAAAATGGAAGGGAATTGAGGCTTTGGGTCTATAAGGTAGTAGACACCTGAGCCACATTCCAGTACCTTATTCCAGGACCTGTCGATGACCAGGAAGATGCCAGGGAAAGGACACCACAGGAAAGATGCCAGGGTGGGTGGCCCATTGTGTGCTGGATCTGAGACTGATCCCAGCACCCAGGCAGGTTGCCTCCAGCAGGAAGATGTTTGCCTGGCTCTGTACTGCAGCGATGCTGTGGTCAGTCTTCCGATCATCACAGAATTCTTTGGCTATGAGTAAATGAAAGCCCAGTTAAAATGGCTTAAATAATATTTCAGAGAGAGAGAGAGAGAGAGAAAGAGCGAGAGAGAGTCCCAAGGTAGGGTGGCTCCTGGGTTAGTTAACTCAGCAGTTCAAACCAAGTTCTTTCCATCATTCTGCTCTGCCATGCAGAGCATGTCATTTCAGAAGGGCCATCTCTTCATGTGTCTGTTTCTTAGGAATTACTCCTTCCTTTTTTCATTCCCTCCTTCCTTCCTTCCTGGCTTCTTTCCTACTTTCCTTCATTTCTTCTGTCCTCCCTCCTGCCCTCCCTCCTTCCTTCCTTGATGGGATCTCAGTCTGTCACCCAGGTTGGAGTGCAGTGATGTGCAACCTTGACTCTTGGGCTCAAGTGACCCTTCCACCTCAGCCTCCCAAGCAGCTGGGACTGTAAGTGTGCACCACTCATGCCTGGCTAGTTTTTAACATTTTTGTAGATGGGTTTCACCATGTTGCCCAGGCTGGTCTTGAACTCCTGATCTCAAGCAATCCTCCCGCCTCAGCCTCCCAAAGTGTTGAGATTACAGGTGTGAGCCACTGTGCCCAGCCCCTACATCTTTCTTTAGAAGCCCCCAACAAGTTTCCTCTCATGTTTCATAGCCATATACTCATCTTCATACCCATTCCTACACCAGTCACCCACAAGCAGAATAAGACTAACGTGAATACTCCTGAATTGGGGATGAAGTTGTCTTTCTCAAGGGTTTCAAACCTGAACAAAATTGGGGATTCTGTTAATAAGGAAAATAGAATGGATTATTTATTATTTATTGAGATAGGGTCTCAGCACTCCAGGCTGGAGTGCAGTGGCGTGATCATGGCTCACCTCTACCTCCTGGGCTCAAATGATCCCCGCAACCGCCACCCAGCTTCCAGAGTGGCTGGGACCTAGGCTCATGCCCACCACACCTGGTTATTTTTTCTATTTTTGGTAGAGAAAAGGGGTCTCACTATGTTGCCCAGGCTGGTCGCAAACTCCTGGGTTCAAGGGATCCTCCTGCCTCAGCCTCCCAAAGTGCTAGGTTTACAGGCATAAGCCACTGTGCCATACCTATAATGGATTTTGAATGGGCAATTAGGAGTGTCTGCTACACCCCTGATACTGACAAGCTCTAAGGATTAATGGACACATGGGAAGGATTTCAAGCATGTTTCAAGCATGCTTCTATTACCAATTAGCAGGTAGGGATATGACCCAAACTCTGGGTCAAAGGTGGCTCACCCACAGATGCTCATTCCAGCCTGTGAGATGGAGAAAAGGAAGAGTGGAGCGTGCTCTTTAAGGTCCTGACCTCTGCATACAAAGTTCCCTCTACTTCCTGCCCTGAGTAAGACCTGGCTCTCTTCCCTGACAGTTCTTGAAGCCCTTCCCAGAGGATGGTGGTCCGTCTCCCACCTCCATGGTGTCCTCTACACTCCGCACCTCTATTTCCAGATCCATAGTCCTCTATCTTGAGTAAGTGCTGAGGCTCCTGACATCTGCCTGTACCACCTTCTGCGCCTTCTCATTGATGAGGCCTACTCATCAATCAATCAATCAACCTTTATTTATGCCTACTCATCAATCAATCAATCAACTCTTATTCTCAGAGGGCTTTGGCAACTGGCTTATCCTTCTCGCCCCAGTTCCTACTGCCATATTGGTGACTTTAATGAGCCAGGACCTGGCCGAACTCCTGGCCCCTCAACTCCTGTCCCTTCTTATTCCAATGACCTTCACCTCCACTCTATTTTAGCCACCATCTCCCTGGACCATGTACTGGCCCTCATTTTCTCCTGGAATGAATCTTCCTCTAAAGTCTCGCATTTCTCTGATCACAGACTTGTACCTTCTGCTCTTTTGATCATTCCAGCTTAGCAGTTCTTTGAACTCTAGAATCCCTTGGCCCTTCCACTTTCTCCCTCTCAGGACCCTCCTTCCTCCAATTCCTTTCCCATCCAGCCTAGATTCATTGATCTTTGCTATACCCAGGCATGGACGTTGTGAACGACTCCTCGACATCCATTCCAACCCAGACGGTTGGTCCACGCCGGTCACGGTCATTCCCTGTCTCTTATCAGGAGCAGAACAGT
>NW_016849722.1:0-1442 GCF_001698545.2 Rhinopithecus bieti | reverse complement strand
TTTGAACCTATTTAATGAGAAAGCATACTTAGAAAGCAATAGTGTGTCAGGGGAATTAAGTAAATTCGTATGTCTCTGTTAACATAGTTGAGTAATACTATTTCCTCTTATTGGGAACTGCAGAGAATACAAATCATGACCTCTCTTTCAGGGTTTATTCTGATTCTAGCGATTAATGTGTTAGAACATAGAATAAAAGGGAATTATTTATATTAGTAAGAGTTTCCACTGAATTATTTGCAAAATTGTAAATAGAGGTATTATATATTATTGTATAAACATTTACTTATAAAATATAGGTCACTGTTTATGCTGTACTTTCCTAAAATAACATCCATTAAAATACAATACTGATTCTATAATAAAACTTCCTTCCATTAATGAGTTGACCAACTTTGTAATCGCAAAATTGTCAAAGAAATTGAGTAAAATTCCCAGAAGAGATTATGAAAACATGAATGTCTTTTCATCTCCCATAGCATTTTAAATATTACAAGCCATTTCTCTTTCAAATAAAAGTGAAAATATTAGGAAATGCTGAAAGAAAGTATGGCAAAGTATAATCTAAAAGATGTGCTTACCTCATGCTGAGAGAATGCTGAGGTAACTATAAAACTTTTGCTTTTTTTAGAAATTTTTTTTAGGTTATCAATCTACCCCTGGTTTGAGTATTATAGAATTATTTCATCATCTTATATGATTTTCACACTTACACTGTCATTTAACTAATCATAAGGGCGTGAGTCTTCTTCTATTCTTTTGCCTTAACATCCATGACAAACTAAATTGGTTTACTAATGTTCCCCGGAGAAGGCAAAAAAGAAGGGACTTGTTTTACTCATAATATCCCAATAATACATAACTCAAGGCAACTATTAATTTCATTTTTTTATTTTGATTTTCTTCCTTTTCCAATGCCAACTTCCAAGGTAATCATATGCATAAATAATACTTGTTACAAATATTAAGACTCTCAAAAAATTATTATCCATAAAATTATGAATGCTAAATATTCAAAAAATGAATCTAGAATAGCCATAATCAGAGACATCTGCTTGAAAAGATCTCCACTTTCAAATGTTGATCCAAAATATTCATTGAATGCCAGCATAGAATATGTTAGAATATTTAATATAACAATCATATTGAATTCAAAGAAACTTCTGACCTTTAGAATTTAGTTGGCCAGAACTTGAAGACTGCTTTTACACTCAAGCTAATAAAACTTTTGAAGAAAACTTTGTGAATTTTATATTTTATAGCTGAGAAAAAATTTCTGGAAATAATGTGATTTATTTTAATAACTAAAACATTGAACGATTTTAATATTGAGTATTCTTATTAACACAAATAGAGACACTAATCCAAAAGAATACATAAATGTTACACAATTATGGATCTAAAAATGTAAAAGAGGAATCTTAGTTCTTCATTACATATGA
>NW_016849721.1:0-255 GCF_001698545.2 Rhinopithecus bieti | reverse complement strand
AGGCAGAGAGAGAGAGAGGAGAGGGAGAGGGAGAGGGAGAGAGGAGAGAGGGAGAGGCAGAGAGGAGAGAGAGAGGCAGAGAGGAGAGAGAGGCAGAGAGGGGAGAGAGAGAGAGGGAGAGAGGGGAGAGAGAGAGAGGGAGAGGCAGAGAGGAGAGGGAGAGGCAGAGAGGAGAGTGGGAGAGGCAGAGAGGAGAGAGAGAGGCAGAGAGGAGAGAGAGAGAGGCAGAGAGGAGAGAGAGAGGCAGAGAGGAGA
>NW_016849720.1:0-1293 GCF_001698545.2 Rhinopithecus bieti | reverse complement strand
ATTTATTGTTATTATTATTATTATTATTATTATTATTATTTGAGATGGAGTCTCGCTCTGTTGCCCATGCTTGAGTGCAGTGGCATGATGGTGGCTCACTACAAGCTCCACCTCCTGGGTTCATGCCATTCTCCTGCATCAGCCTCCCAAGTAGCTGGGACCACAGGTGCCTGCCACCACGCCTGGCTAAATTTTGTATTTTAGTAGAGACAGGATTTCACCATGTTAGCCAGGATGGTCTTGATCTCCTGACCTCATGACCCTCCCATCTCGGCCTCCCAAAGTGCTGGGATTACAGACGTGAGCCACCGTGCCCGGCCTGTTGGGAAGTTTTAAATGATAGATTCTAAGTAGTTGATATGCATAATACTATTTTGTTTTTCTACTGCTTATTCTGTCAGTTTGGGTAAGCTATCTTTTTTGAGGTATTTACATACTTTTCCAATTTATTGCTAAAAAGCTCTTCATAAGGTCTGTCAACATATTTTTTAATAACCATAAGATCTACAGTGACATTCCCTTTTTATTCTTGATTCTGGTTGTACCTTCTCCTTATCTCTTTTCTCTCTTCCTTCCTTCCATATTTTCCTTGATCTGTCTGTCTTGCCAGTGGTTAATTCATTTTATTAGCCTTTTTTCTTTTAGTACATATATGCTGGTAATACATTCTCTCTAAAATATCTTTATTTTATAATAATTTTAAAGGATATTTTACTGGCTATGGAATTCTAGGTTTCCAGTTATTTTTTTTTTTTTTTTTTTCATCACTAGGAAAATAACTTTGAATTGAATTCTGGCTTTCATTATTTCTGTTTTGAGGTCAGCTGTCAATCTTATTGCTGCTTCTTTGGGGGTCATATGTTTTATTATCCTCTGGCTGCTTTTAGGGCTGTCTTATCGGCTTTCTATTTTCTTTAGCACTTTTATTATGTTGTGCCTAGGTATGGTTTCCTTTGTGTTGACCCTAACAGGGGATTATAATGCCTCTTGAGCCAGATGTCTTGGGAGGCCGAGGCAGGAGGATCACGAGGTCAGGAGATTGAGACCATTCTGGCTAACATGGTGAAACCCCATCTGTACTAAAAATACAAAAAAAAAAATAGCCAGGCATGGTGGCGGGCACCTGTAGTACAAGCTACTCGAGAGGCTGAGGCAGGAGGATAATGTGAACCCAGGAGGCGGAGCTTACAGTGAGCCGAGATCACGCCACTGCACTCCAGCCTGGGCAACAGAGCGAGACTCCATCTCAAAAAGAAAGAAAGAAAGAAAGAGAAAAAGGAAGGAAGGAAGGAA
>NW_016849719.1:0-1188 GCF_001698545.2 Rhinopithecus bieti | reverse complement strand
AAAAAAAAAGAAAAGAAAAGAAAGAAGGAAAGAAAGAAAAAGAAACCAAGACTCATTGAAGAAATGGCTGATTCAAGGTCTGGGGAGGGAAATGTATAAAATGAGCCTAGAACATAGGCTCTTATCATATCAGAAAGTCAGGACGCTATCAAAAACGAGTAGAGTTGTGCCAAAAAGACACAGGAACATTCTTGAAAGAGCTCCTATTGGCTAAATATGTTGAATTTAAGCAGCAAAAAAATATATAATGATTTCAATGAGTCCATAATAATACAAAAAAAGGTAAACAACAACAACAAAACAAACTCATGTTATGTTTACGTAACATGAACACCAACTCATTCTGAAAAGTGGTGAATAAATTAAAGAATCATCTTGCTTCCACTACAAACTGTATGTCAGGATAATCAGATAGCTGAGGGAAAATTCTTCTTTTCAGCTAATACATACAGAAGGAATATCAGAGTTAGAATATCACCATTCTGGAACACTTAATGAAATAATAGATATAGATGAGATTCTTCAATGGCTGATAAAATTCTTAGGTTAAAAACAGCTGAATGTCCTTAACAGAGGCTAAGGGGAAAAAAAGTAAAAATAAATAAAATAAAAAATAAAGGCTGAAAGGAAACTTTATGATAGAGGAATTAGGCTGACAACACTTGAATCTCTTTTCAGTCTTAAAATCACAAAGAGAGACAACCAGACATTCTCTATCTCCTAATGTATTGCTATAGAAAATCTAAGAACTACCTATGAATTGTTTCTGCCAAAAAATATAGAACCTAAATCTGATCACATCTGTAATTCAGGACTGTCCCAATAGAAATACATGAGCCACAAATGCAAACAATATATGTAATTCTAAATTTCTAATAGTCATATCTCTTTTTAAAAAAGAAAAAGAGGCCGGGCGCGGTGGCTCACGCCTGTAATCCCAGCACTTTGGGAGGCTGAGGCAGGCGGATCACAAGGTCAGAAGATTGAGACCATCATGGCTAACATGGTGAAACCCCATCTCTACTAAAAAAAAAAAAATACAAAAAATTAGCCGGGTGTGGTGGCGGATGCCTATAGTCCCAACTACTCGGGAGGCTGAGGCAGGAGAATGGCATGAACCTGGGAGGTGGAGCTTGCAGTGAGCCGAGATTGCGCCACCGCACTCCAGCCTCGGCAGCAAAGCGAGAC
>NW_016849718.1:0-1066 GCF_001698545.2 Rhinopithecus bieti | reverse complement strand
AAAAAAAAAAAAAAAAAAAATTCCTAGACTCTATTATGACCTGAATTTAGGACAAACACAAAGGCCTCTATGGTCTCAATTTATTGGACGTGTCAACCTGTGAGGTGCAATGAATGACAGCCTAAAAAAAGGGCGTTAGAATCATGAAATAAAATTTAGATTGATATAATGAATACTGCATAACTACTTCCTGTGACCAGTCAGAGACACTGTCAATCATCACACTGTGGAAGGGTACTCAAAAATCCAAGGTTTCCAACCTTTCTTTTCTATATGATGGTACCTCAGTATAGTCATACTAAGGGTAAAAGGTCAATTGAGTTAGGAAATGTTTTAATTTCTCTCTAAAAAAAAATAAAATGGTCTAGCTCTCACTGCATTAAGGTCAAAATTTTCCATAGTACATTAAATCCATGCTCTGAAAATTCTTTCCAGAATATTAGCCTTTCTATAGTTGCATTTCTGATCTTTGCTGTCTACTGACTGCCAACTAAAACAATAACACGGGAGTGGAAACTATCTCACGGAGACCATTCTGGGAGTCGACATTTAAAGACAAAAGTTTCCAACTTCCTTAGGTTTAAAAAAAAAGTTTCCACAATTTTCAAAACATTCTCATAACGTCTGAGTATTTGAAAGAAATTTTCTTCAGGGAGTAAGCCAGCTACATTTCAGATTTTTCTTAGGCAATCTATTTTTTTTTTTTTTGAGACAGAGTTTCACTCTTGTTGCCCAGGTTGGAGTGCAATGGCGCGATCTCGGCTCACTGCAACCTCCGCCTTCCGGGTTCAAGCAATTCTCCTGCCTCAGCCTCCCGAGTAGCTGGGATTACAGGCATGCGCCATTATGCTGGGCTAATTTTGTATTAGTAGAGACGGGGGTTTCTCCATGTTGGTCAGGCTGGTCTCGAACTCCCGACCTCAGGTGATTCGTCGACCTCGGCCTCCCAATGTGCTGGGATTACAGGCATCAGCCACCATGCCCGGCCTAGGCAATCTATTTTAAATATAGCCACCTTGCTACTTGAATCTTTGGGGACAAGGACATTAAAATTACTTTGGGCTGG
>NW_016849717.1:0-1571 GCF_001698545.2 Rhinopithecus bieti | reverse complement strand
GAGTATAGTGACGACTATGGTGAAAAGGAAATATCCTCAGACAAAACTGAAAAAAAGATTTCTGTGAAACGGCTTTATGTTAGATATATTTATTCATCTCGCATAATCAAAACCTTAATTGTATTATGCAATTTGGAAACTCCGTCATGCACAGATCCGTGAAGGGACATTCGGGAGCACTTTAAGGCCTATGGTGAGAGAGGAGATATCTTCACATAAAACTGGATAGGAGCTTTCTGAGAAACTACTTTGTGATGCATGCATTCCACTCAGGGAGTTATACCTCTTTTCTCACAAGGCAGTGTTTGAACACTGTTCCTGTGAAGCGAAAAGAGATATTTTGGAATGCATTGAGGACTATGGTGAATAGTGAAATATACTGAAATAAAATCGAGGAAGAAGCATTCCAAGAATCTGCTCTCTGATATGTGCTTTCACTTCACAGAGTTAATGCTTACTGCATTTTGCCTAGTTTCAAAACTCTGTCTTTGAAGAATCTGTGAAGGGATATGTAGTGACGCCTGGAGGCTTGCGGTGAGCGAGGAAACGCCTTCTGATGAAACCTGGAGAAACGTTCTGAGCAACTGCTTTGTGATGTGTGTATTCGCCTCATAGAGGTAGACCGTTCTTTGGATTGAGCAGCTTGAAATCACTGTTTTAGATGAATCTGAGGAAGGACATTTGGGAACGATCCTTAGAATAAGAGGAAAGAAATATCCTCAGGTAAAATCCAGAAGGAAGCTTTCTATGAAACTACTCTGTGTCGTTTTAAATTCTCTCACTCATTTAAGCCTCTCTTTCATTGAACAGTTTTCTAACCCTGTGAATGTTTAGCGTGAGATGGGATATTTGGGAGCACCCTCAGGCTTACGGTGAAAAGGAAATATGTTCAGACCGAAACTGGAGAGAAGCTTTCCGAAGAACTGCTTTGTGACGTGTGCATTCCACTCACAATGTTTTACCTCTCTTCTCATACAGCGTCAGGGAAACACTTTTGGAGAAACAGATACCAAGTGATATTCAGGAGCATGTTGATGCCGATGGTGAAAAGGGAAATAGCATCAGACAAAAGTGGAAAGAAGCTTTCTAGGAAACTACTCTATGATATGTGTAATCATCTCACATAGATAAAGCTTTCTTTACATTACGCAGCTTGGAAACTGTCATGGACAGATCCACGAAGGGACGTTCAGGAGCACATACAGGACTATGGTGAAAAGGAAATATTTTCAGATAAAACTGGAAAGAAGCCTTCTGTGAATCTGCTTTTGCTATGTTTATTCATGTCACATAGCTGAAGCTAACCTTACATTACACAGCCTGGAAATTCCCTCATGGATGGATTCGCGAAGGGATATTTGGGATCATATTTGGGCCTATGGTGAAAGAGGAAATATAGTCATATAAAAGCTGGAAAGTAGCATTCTGAGAAACGGCTTGGTGATGTGTGCATTCCACTCAGGGAGTTATAACTTTCTTCTCATATGACACAGTTTGAACACTGTTTTGTAAAACCAAAAGAGAGATATTCGGAGCACATTGAAGACTATGGCAAAAGTGTAATGTCGTCC
>NW_016849716.1:0-1223 GCF_001698545.2 Rhinopithecus bieti | reverse complement strand
AGGGAGGGAAAAAATTATCTAAATAATTTCAACTAGAGGGTTTTAAAAATATCCCTGGATCATTAAATGATAATGACCTCATAGTCTTTAGCCTAGTTTTGAATTAAGCACTCCTATTCAAGCATCACCTAATGCTCCAGTTACTACTGTTGTGAAATAAACCATCCCAGAATTAGTGATATAAAACAACAACAAAGTTATTTTGCTCATGGATTCCATCAGATGAATCAGACAAAGCACTGTATTGTGGCGATAGCTTACATCTATCCCACAGTGCCTGGGGTGTCAGGTGGGAAAACCTGAACATTAAAGAATCAAAATAATTTGGGGGCTTTGTCATTCACATATCTGGTGCCTGGTGTGGGATGACTGAGCCTTCTCCATGTGACTTAATTTTCTTACATTATAGAGGGGGGTTCCCAGAAAAAGCATCATTAAAGGAGGGCCCTAAGAGTGAGCAGAATAGAGTGGAAGCTGTATGGCCTTTTGGGATTTTGCCTCAGAAGCCACAACGCATGTCTTTTATTGTGCTTTATTGATCAAATCAGTCACAAGTCCATTCTCTCCAGACAAGGAGTGTCAAATAATTCTGAAGACATGTTTAAAACTGCTACACCTAGTGTCTCAATCCTAACTGTGACTGTCCACCATTTGAAGTTTCTTTTCTTTTAGACTATGTTTTGCTAATGCAGACTCTATTTTATTCATTATTGTATCCCTAGAACATAGTATAGCATATAGTGCAGGTTCAAGAGTATTGATTGAAAGAATAAACGGATTATTTCCCAAATGCATCCTGATCACATTATTTTTTCATCTTCCAGTCTTCATATAGATCTGGAAGTGATTAAAAACAAGAAAGTTTATTGATACCTTTTTCACCATATTTGCTATTTACACTATTTTGCTACTTGCTAATGTTAACTGTACACTGACAATGAACTAGTCACTGTGCTAGGTGCCCGGCAAACATTTCATTGAGTCCTCACAATGAAACGTAATTATCTAATAAAAAGTTAAGTAACTTGCCTGAGGCACAGTTCTTGTTTAAATTCTTCCCATACACTAAATGATAACAGCTCTCTTTTTTTCTGAGTACTTACATGTGAGAATATTTGTACTCTGCAATGTCAATGAGTCTTATTCTGACCATATATAGAAGCAAATGAGTGTACATAAGGAGAAGAATAAGCAAGAGGAGAGGAGAGGAGAGGAGAGGAAAG
>NW_016849715.1:0-1492 GCF_001698545.2 Rhinopithecus bieti | reverse complement strand
TCCATGTCGTTATGACCTCAACCCTCTCTCCTGAGGAGCAGGAGCGCATCCTAGCGGCAGTCAGGCAGCATGCTAACCAGGTTCATTTAACACCCTGCCATGCCAGTAGGCACCAAGGCAGTGCCCTCAGCTGAGCCCAACTGGGACTACCAGCTGGGGCAGGCAGGCCACCGCTGCCGAGACATGATGGTTCAGTGCCTTCTTGCCGGCATGCAGGTAGCCTCTAACAAATCAGTCAACTTTAACAAACTAAAGGAGGTAGTCCAAGGCGCAGATGAAAATCCGGCCGTTTTTCTTAACTGGCTGACTGAGGCCCTTATTCAGTACACCCACCTTGACCCTGCCTCCCCCGCAGGAGGAACTGTCTTGGCCTCATATTTCATTTCTCAGTCGGCCCGTGATATCCAAAAAAAATTTTAAAAGGTGGAGGAAGGCCCTCAAACTCCTATCCAGGACTTAGTCAAACTGGTCGTCAAGGTCTACAACTCCAGGGAGGAAGCAACTGAGGCCCAACGACAGGCCAGACTAAAACAGAAGGTACAACTCCAAACCCAGGCCTTGGTAGCAGCCCTGAGGCCGGCCAGCTCCAGGAGCTCCCGGAAAGGAGGTACTACCCGAGCGCCACCTGGTGCCTGCTTCAAGTGCGACAACGACAGCCACTGGGCCAGGCAGTGCCCTAATCCAAAGGAGCCAAATCGCCCCTGTCCGAACTGTCGGTAGATGGGCCACTGGAAGTCCGACTGCCCCAACCTGAGGACGGTCACTACGTCTCCACGTGACAACCCTCCTCCAGGTGTTGGAGGCGCCTTCCAGCTCCTTGACACCGATGAAGATTGAAGAGGCCCAGACTCGGGGACCCCTCTCACTCTCGCCGAGCCCAGGGTTATGCTCCAGGTAGCGGGTAAGTCCATATCTTTCCTCCTGGACATGGAGGCTACCTACTCTGTTTTGCCTTCCTTTAGTGGCCCCAGCCACCCCTCCACTGTCACGGTCATGGGACTTGATGGCACTCCCTCCACCTACCGCCAGACTCCTCCTCTGTCTTGCTGCCTGGATGGCTCCCTCTTCTCGCACTCATTTCTTATTCCTTCGTGCCCAGTCCCCTAGTTAGGACAAGACCTCCTCTCCAAGCTAGGGGCCTCAGTTCACTTCCAACTCAACCCCTCCCCACACCTCACGTTCCTCTTCCCCCTCCTCTCACCTGACAAGCCCCACCAGGCTGACCCCCCACTCCCGTTTCCAGTCCCCATTAACCCTAAAGTGTGGGACACCTCCACCCCAATCATTGCCCAGCACCATACTCTGGTCCACATCCAGCTAAAAGACCCTTCCAAGTTTCCCTCTAGACCCCAGTTCCCTATCTCCCTTGAACATCGACACGGATTAAAACCTATCATTACACGCCTGCTCCGGCAACACATTCTAGTTCCTGCCAACTCACCATGTAATACTCCTATCCTGCCTGTAGGAAAAAGCTCTGGGGCCTATTGCC
>NW_016849714.1:0-256 GCF_001698545.2 Rhinopithecus bieti | reverse complement strand
TCTGGCAATTCAGAGATTTCTTCTTGGTTTTGATCCATTGCTGGTGAGCTAGTGTGATCTTTTGGTGGTGTTATAGAACCTTGTTTTGGCATATTACCAGAATTGTTCTTTTTTTTTTTTTTTTTTTTTTTTATTTTGGAGGGATTTTGCAGGGGAAAATTGGGGCCCAAGGGGGGGTGGTTCAGATTTTTTTGTCCCATGGGATGATCCCTTGATGTGGTGCTCTCCCGCTTCCCCTAGGGATGGGGCTTCCTGA
>NW_016849713.1:0-259 GCF_001698545.2 Rhinopithecus bieti | reverse complement strand
CCAGGAGATGGGAGCAGTACCCAACCACATCTCTGAGGCCTCCAGCAAGGTGAGCAGAGAGGAAAGTGATTTCCAATTGTGCAACAGACATCTCATATGTATGTCTAAATGGGCTCCAGAAATCAACTGTCAGAGCAGAACAAATGAGTTTCCTAGTTAATTTTAACAAATGAATGCTCAGTGAATCTGCATGTAGCATTCTCACAAAAAACACATACCAGGTTATTTTCAAGATGATTGCTGACAATTGCCAACAAAG
>NW_016849712.1:0-1569 GCF_001698545.2 Rhinopithecus bieti | reverse complement strand
TTTATTTTCCAAAGAAAGAGATAATCTTTAATTGTCTTGTTCAGAATCTATACATTGAGAATTATGTCAATATTTTAGTCCATCACCTGGGAAATCATTAATATTTTACAGCTTCTAAATATTATTATATTTTGTAAAGTTTAAAATATTTTGATGCTTCATAGAACAATGTAAACTTTAAACTCTGCAAGAAAACGCATTTTGGAATGACGCAAATTCTTAAGAGTAATTAAGTAATTAAAGACTAGAAAGCAAAAGAGATACAAACAATAGTAGAATAGAAAGAATATACAAGGCCACAAAAAATACATTTGCTGAAAATCCTAGTTAGACTAATGTGGTTGACCAAAAGCACCCCTGAAAACCAGAACTCTGCCAAAATAACTAATTAATGCTCAGTACAAATTAACTAACGAATGCTCAGTACATTTCGAGGAAACCAAAGTCAGTGTTTCTTCTGGTGAATCACACTTTTGTAAGAAAGCTTTCTCCTTTAAGGACTAGCTCTAAACATTGAGTAGTAAAATTGTAAGAGCCCTTCTTTGTGACCAGACAGGTCTATGTTCATGTTCTGTTCTATATAAAAGAGGATAGCAATACATTAATTGTTGTACCTGGGAGCTCAATTAAATGGTACATCTAGAAAGTCCCTAGTAAAGACACTGACATAAAGTAATAACTTGTCTGCACCTGAAATATACTACTGCATCTTATTTACATTTCTAATGTTCCTGTTCTTTGCTATTCAACCCTTCAATAAATCATTATATTTTATAATATTCTGCCTAGGTTGTCAGTGTTACTGTCTTTTTGTTTCCAACAGTCCCCAGAAAGGGCATTATTACTAAAATAAACCTGATACAATTAGAACATTGCCAATTTTCTGTTTAGAGAAAAAAGTAAATTAAAAATTAGGAATTTCTAGATGGAAATTGGATTAAAAGCATTCATCAAAGAAACTGAAGAGTGATACTGTTTTTATAAGATTATCCCAAGATTGCATTTTTTCATAAAATTTACCACTATAGACACTGTTCTGGGAGCTTAAAAATGTGTGATTGATCTTTATGTGCAATATGGGAAATAGAAAATAAGTGACTGGAAACCTAGACAGCTAAATGAAAAGATTTTTTTTTTTCCTTGAAAGTTATAGAAAAGTTTCTTTTTTCTAGTTTATGAAGACATTTGTACTCCCTTTTCTTTATTCATTGATTCTTGCCTCCCAACATGTGGCTTCACAGTATGCTTGTTAGTGTAGAAAGATGTCTGATAAACCCTTTCTGGGTATGAGGGGAGAATCCTTAATTAAGAACCAAATTTAAACAGTCTGTCTGTCAATATTTGAGGTGTACTATTCAAAAGAGTTCATAATTAGGTCCCTGGGGACCATGAAGCATTATGCCATTATTTTCCAAAAACATTATATTCACCTAATTTTTTTCTGTCCAGTTTTAATATTTTTATTATTTTGCATGATGTAACACTGAACTTTTAACATTTTCAGCCCCTTCTAAAACTTTGCCTTTTGTGTTTGGTCTTTTCTTTGCAAGTGTTCCTGTGAACAAATGC
>NW_016849711.1:0-840 GCF_001698545.2 Rhinopithecus bieti | reverse complement strand
AGGCAGAAGAATGGCTTGAAGCCAGGAGGTGGAGCTTGCAGTGAGCCAAGATCGCACCACTGCATTCCAGCCTGGGCGACACA
Source organism: Rhinopithecus bieti (assembly GCF_001698545.2). Classification (NCBI taxonomy): domain Eukaryota; kingdom Metazoa; phylum Chordata; class Mammalia; order Primates; family Cercopithecidae; genus Rhinopithecus; species Rhinopithecus bieti. The sequence goes on along the minus strand of NW_016849711.1, from coordinate 757 downwards.
GCGAGACTGTCTCAAAAAAAAAAAAAAAAAAATAGTAGATTTTTAGTATCCTCAACACACACAAACACACGCACACAAATAGTAATGTTGGGGTCAGGAAAAAATACCCCAAAATATGGTGCTTTCACATGCTGAGCTGAAGAAGTTTCAAGATATCTCTGACCTCCCTCCTATCCACCATCTCTCCCAAAGCACAGGATGAAGTTGAAATTCTTTACCTACCTGAGATCTAGACCCACCAAGGAGAATGTTTTATTTCTTCTCCTCCCTGTAAGACTAAGAATGTAACCAAACCTAAACAGATAATGTCTGTTCCCAGATCCATTTATTCTTTATTGTAATCTTTTATTGTCCCAGTACAGAATTCGTCTTCTCCCTCCATGACCTGATTTGCCAGGACCCAAGGCCCTATACTTTCTGTAAACTTGAGATGATATATAAACGTCTGAACTTCATTGCGGGATAGATAATAACTCTGTAATTCTCCCCCTGTACATGTTAAAAGAATTCATATGCCTTTTCTCCAATTAATCTGCCTTTTATGAGTTGAATTTTTAGCAAAACTACAGAGGATGAAGGGCAAGTTTTCCTGTGCCCTGCAATAAGTACATGAGGTAATGCATATATTAAATAGCTGGATTTAGCCATTCCATAATGGGTGTGTGTGCATGTGTGAGAGAGAGATTTTATATATATTTATATGTTTATATATATAAATATCTTATATATATAAAATATATAAAAATCATGATATATG
>NW_016849710.1:0-1321 GCF_001698545.2 Rhinopithecus bieti | reverse complement strand
GCAACTCTGAGATGAATTCACAAATCACAAAGGAGTTTCTCAGGAAACCTTTTTTCTAGTTATTGTCTGAGGATATTTCCTTTGTCACCATAAGCTTCAATGCACTCGGAAATATACCATTGCAGATTCCAAGAAAGTAGGGCTAGCAAACTGCTCATTGAAAAGAACAGTGTAACTCTGTTATATGAATTCAGGCCTTCCAAAACATTTAGTTTCTCAGATAGCTTCTTTTAGGTTTTTATCTGAGGATATTTCCTATGTAACCATAGGCTTCAATGAGATCCAAAATATCTCCTCTCACATTCCCCAAATATAGGGTTACCAAACTGCTCGATGAAAAGAATCATGTAACTCTGTGTAATGAATTCACAAATCACAGAGCAGTCTCTCAGAAAGTTTCTTTCTAGATTTTTTCTGAGGATATTTCCTTTTTCACACTAAGCTTCAATGCACTCCAAAATATCCCATGGAAGATTACAAGAAAACAGTGTTAGCAAACTGCTCAGTGAAAGGAATAGTGTAATTCTTTGAGTTGAATTCACACATCAGAAAGTAGCTACTCAGAAAGCTTATTTTTGGTTTTTCCATGAAGATATTTCCTTTCTCACCATAGGCATCAATGTACACCCGAATATCCCTTTGCAGAATCCATGAAAACAGTGTTATCAAACTACTCCATGAAAGGAAAGGTCTCAGTTAGTGAGATAAATTCACACATCACAAAGAACTTTCTCAGAAAGCTTCTTCCAGTTTTTGTCTGAGGATATTTCCTTAGACACCATAGGCTTCAATGCAATCGAAAATATCCGTTTTCAGATTTCCCAGAAACAGTGCTACCAAACTGCTCCTTTGAAAGAATTGTGTAACTCTGCAAGATGAATTCACAAATCACAAAACGGTTTCTCAGAAAACTGCTCTCTAGTTATTATATGAGGATAGTTCTCTTGTCACCATAAGCTTCAATGCACTCTGAAATATCCCATTGCAAATTCCAAGAAAACAGTGTTAGCAAACTTCTCAATGTAAAGAACAGTGTAAATCTCTGACATGTATTCACACGTCACAAAGCAGTTTCTCAGAAATCTTATTTTACTTTTGTCTCAGGTTATTTCCTTTTCACAATAAGCTTCAATGCGCTCTGAAATATACCATTGCAGATTCCAAGAAAACCATTTTGGCAAACTGCTCTTTGGAAAGAACAGAGTAAATATGTGAGCTGAATTCACACATCACAAAGCAGTTACTTAGAAAGCTTCTTGCTAGTTTTCATCTGAGGAAATTTCCTTTTCACCATAGGCCTCAATGCTCACCCAAATATCCA
>NW_016849709.1:0-1285 GCF_001698545.2 Rhinopithecus bieti | reverse complement strand
GGCCGGGCGTGGTGGTCAAGCCTGTAATCCCAACACTTTGGGAGACTGAGATGGGCAGATCACAAGGTCAGTAGATCGAGACCATCCTGGCTAACCCGGTGAAACCCCGTCTCTACTAAAAAATACAAAAATCTAGCCGGGCGAGGTGGCGGGCGCCTATAGTCCCAGCTACTCGGGAGGCTGAGGCAGGAGAATGGCATGAACCCAAAAGGCGGAGCTTGCAGTGAGCTGAGATGTGGCCACTGCACTCCAGTTTGGGCGACAGAGCGAGACTCCGTCTCAAAAAAGAATACATTTTAAAATTAGCCAGGCATGGTGGCATGTGCCTGTAGTCCCAGCTACTTGGGAGGCAGGAGCATTGCTTGAGCCTGGGAGGTTGAGGGTGCAGTGAGCCGTGATCATGCTACTGCACTCCAGTCTGGGCAGCAGAGCGAGATTCTCTCTCTCTCTCTCTCTCTCTCTCTCTCTCTCTCACACACACACACACACATATACACATAGAAAATGGAAATGGAAATCATAGATAATGTTTGTCTATAAGAGACGACGAGGGGGACCATACCTTAAAGAACTTGGCCTTCTGTTATTGGCAAGTGAGTACATATATTTGTTTTTTAGTGTTTTCAGTTTGAATATTGTTAGTTAAAATACTTAAAGTACATACGTCTTTTCTTTGCATGATTCTCTGCTTTACTGACTTTTTATTAAACAAACACTCTTCCATTCACCACAGATAAGTGGGGCAGAAGAAAATGAACGCCCTCCTCTCAGAGCTGGCCTCAAACTAAGAACTTTTGAAGTACTGTTTTACCTAAAAAAATTAATACTTTAAAATTTGCATACTATACCATATTTATAAACAAAAGTGTTTTTCTTTTCCAAGGTCTTCATATAAAATTGCAGCTTAGGACCGGGTGCGATGGCTCACGCCTGTAATCCCAGCACTTTGGGAGGCCAAGGCAGGTGGATCACTTGAGGCCAGGAGTTCAAGACTTAGTCTGTCCATCATGGTGAAACCCTGTTTCTACTAAAAATACAAAAATTAGCTGGGCGTGGTGACGTGTGCCTGTAATCCCAGCTATTTGGGAGGCTGAGGCAGAAGAATTGCTTGAACCCAGGAGGCAGAGGTTGCAGTGAGCCGAGATCATGCCACCGCGCTCCAGCCCACATGACAAAGTGAGACTCTGTCTCTCAAAAAAAAAAAAAATAAAAAAAAAATTTTCAGTTTTGCTAATTTTTTAAAAAAGGGGGGGGATTTAAATCCCTTCTTTTTTGTTTTTTTTGT
>NW_016849708.1:0-1396 GCF_001698545.2 Rhinopithecus bieti | reverse complement strand
TAAAAAAATACAAAAACTAGCCGGGCGACGTGGCGGGCGCCTGTAGTCCCAGTTACTCAGGAGGCTGAGGCAGGAGAATGGCCTAAATCCGGGAGGCGAAGCTTGCAGTGAGCTGAGATCCGGTCACTGCACTCCAGCCCAGGCGACAGAGCGAGACTCCGCCTCAAAAAAAAAAAAAAGAAAAGAAAAGAAAAAAGAAAAAAAAGAAAAAAAAATACTTAGAAGTAAATGAAAATAAAAAACACAATACACCAAAACTTATGAGATGCAGCAAAAGCAGCGCTAAGGGAGAAATTTATAGCTATAAAGGCTTATATTAAAACAATAAAAAAGATCTAAAACGAGCAACCTAACTTTACAGCTCAAGAAACTACAGGCCAAGCACGGTGGCTCACACCTGTAATCCTAGAACTTTGGGAAGCCAAGGCAGGCGGATCACTTGAGGTCAGGAGTTTGAGACCAGCCTGGCCAACATGGTGAAGCCCCATCTTTACTAAAATACAAAAATCAGCTGGGTGTGGTGGCATGTGCCCATAATTCCAGCTACTCAGGAGGCTGAGGCAGGAGAATTGCTTGAAACTGGGAAGCGGAGGTTGCAGTGAGCCGAGGTCCCGCCATTGCACTCCAGCCTGGGGGACGAGTGAAATTCGGTCTCTTAAAAAAAAAAAAAGAAAGAAAAGAAAAGAAAAAGAAAAAAAGAGAGAGAGAGAGAGAGAAAGACGCTAAGGGGAAAAGAACAAACTAAACCCAAAGCTGGCCTAAGGGAGGAAATAATGAGATTAGAGCAGAGATAAGGGAGATAAGGAAAATACAGACCAGAAAAACAATAGAGAAAATTTGCCAAGCGAGTTGGTGCGTGCCTGTAATCCCAGCTACTTGGGAGGCTGAAGCAGGAGAATCACTCGAACCCAGGAGACAGAGGTTGCAGTGAGCCAGAATCGCGCCACTGCACTCTCACCTGGGCAACAGAGCAAAACTCTGTCTCAAAAGAAAAAAAAAGAAAGAAAGAAAAAGAAAGAAAGAAAGAAAGAAAGAAAGAAAGAAAGAGAAAAGAAAAAGAAAAACTATAGAGAAAATCAATGAAGTCAAAAGTTAGTTCCTTTAAAAGATTGACAAATCCCAGCACTTTGGGAGGCTGAGGTGGGTGGATTGCCTGAGCTCAGGAGTTTGAGACCAGCCTGGGCAACACGGTGAAACCCCGTCTCTACTAAAATACAAAAAATTAGCCAGGCGTGGTGGCGTGTGCCTGTAGTTCCAGCTATCTGGGAGGCTGAGGCAGAAGAATCACTTGAACCTGGGAGGCGGAGGTTGCAATGAGCCGACATCGCACCACTGCACTCTAGCCTGGGCGACAGAGCAAGAATCCGTCTCCAAAAAAAAAAAAAAAAAAAAAAAA
>NW_016849707.1:0-259 GCF_001698545.2 Rhinopithecus bieti | reverse complement strand
TCTTTCCCTCCTTTCCTCCCTCCTTCTTTCCCTGCTTCCTTTCTTCCTTCCCTCCTTCCTTCCCTCCTTCCCTCCTTCCTTCCCTCCTTCCCTCTTTCTTTCCCTCCTTCCCTCCTTCCTCCCCTCCTTCATTCCCTCCTTCCTTCCTTCCCTCCTTCCTTCCCTCCTTCCTTCCTTCCCTCCTTCCTTCCCTCCTTCCTTCCCTCCTTCCTTCCCTCCTTCCTTCCTTCCTTCCTTCCTTCCCTCCCTCCTTCCTTCC
>NW_016849706.1:0-1298 GCF_001698545.2 Rhinopithecus bieti | reverse complement strand
CCGAGGCCAGGATCACTTGAGGTCAGGAGTTGGAGACCACCTTGGCCGACACAGCGAAACCCATCTCTACTACAAATACAAAAATTAGCCAGGCGTGGTGGCATGCGCATGTAATTCCAGCTACTTGGGAGGCTGAGGCAGGAGAATGGCTTGAATCCAGGAGACTGAGGCTGCAGTGAGCCAAGATCACATCATTGCACAACATCCTGGGCAACAAATGTAACTCAAGAATTTTTTTTTTTTTTTAAATCAGTGTCTCACTCTGTCACCCAGGTTGGAGTGCAATGGCTCAATCACAGCTCACTGCAGCCTCTAACTTTTGGGCTCAAGCAATTCCGCCGCCTCAGCCTCCCGAGTAGCCAGGACTATAGGTAGGTGCCACCATGCCTGGCTAATTTTTTGAATTTTTGGTAGAGACAGGGTTTGTCCATGTCGGCCAGGGTGGTCTCAAACTCTTGGCCTCAGGTGATCCGCCTGCCTCTACCTCCCATTGTGCTGGATTGCAGGCATGAGCCACCACGCCCGACCTGACACTCTGTCTCAAAAAAAAAAAAAGAAATATCACAGTGCATGCTATACAGGGAAATAAGTAATGATATTTGTATATATGGATGAATCAGTTATATATTTGTAACAATTACATAGTCATTTAAATATGCAAAAGCACAGAGCCAAAAATAAAAGTAACCTAACTAATCACTTTAGGCTTGTTTTTTGTTTGTTTGTTTTTGAGCAGAGTCTCCCTCTGTTGCCCAGACTGCAGTGCAGTGGCATGATCTCAGCTCACTGCAAACTCTACCTCCTGGGTTCAAGCGATTCTTCTGCCTCAGCCTCCCGAGTAGCTGGGATTACAGGCGCATGCCACCATGCCTGGCTAATTTTTGCGTTTTTAGTAGAGATGGAGTTTCACCATATTGGCCAGGCTGGTCTCGAACTCCTGACATCGTGATCCACCCGCCTCGGCCACCCAAAGTGTTGGGATTACAGGCGTGAGCCACCACCCCTGGCCCTCACTTTATGTTTCATAACATTTAATTAAGTCCTACAAAAAGCTATTGCATTGACAAGTATCTTTTTAACTTTTTTTTTTTTTTTATAATTTTTAATTAAATTCTATAAAAAGCTTTTGGATTTAAAATTTTCTTTTTAACTTTTTTTTTTTTTTTTTTTTTGAGACGGAGTCTCCCTCTGTCGCCCGGGTTGGCGTGCAGTGGCCGGTTCTCAGCTCACTGCAAGCTCCTCCTCCTGGGTTCATGCCATTCTCCTGCCTCAGCCTCCTGAGTAGCTGGGACTACAGG
>NW_016849705.1:0-543 GCF_001698545.2 Rhinopithecus bieti | reverse complement strand
AGGCTGGGGCGGGGCTCGGCGGCCAGGCGGCCCGGAGCTGCCAGTTGGAGCCGACAGCCTGGGCGCGCAGGCTGCACTGGCCCGGCGTTCCCGCCGCGGACCAACCGCCTTTGCGCACGGACTGGGCCCCTGGCGCCAGGGCGGAGGCCCGTGGCGGCCCTGTAGCTGCACCCGGACTGCCAGGCTTCCCTGGGAAACGGAGGGCTGCTCACCCCATTGCACGGAGGGGAACACTGAGCCACCTGCAGGCACGAGCCCCCGCTCAACCAGGGTGCCCTGCCTGTCTCCGTACCCGCCACCACCAAGGCACGGGCAGAGTGGCTGTGCGCTGAGTGTGTGCCCTCCCCCGTGGGCACCTTCCTCGTCGGCCACACACGTGCTTCCAAGGCCCTGCAGGGGAATGGGCGCTTCTGGGCAGGGAAAGTTCAGGGGGTCAACCAGCTTATAGAACGCCAAGGCCTTGCTGGCAGAGGGACGGAGAGGGGCAAGCCACTGCTTGTTCCAGCCCACAGGCAGGAGCTGCGGAGGACTTGGGTGGCTGTT
>NW_016849704.1:0-1316 GCF_001698545.2 Rhinopithecus bieti | reverse complement strand
AGCCCGCCACCTCGCCCGGCTAGTTTTTTTTTGTATTTTTTAGTAGAGACGGGGTTTCACCGTATTAGCCAGGATGGTCTCGATCTCCTGACCTTGTGATCCGCCCGTCTCGGCCTCCCAAAGTGTTGGGATTACAGGCTTGAGCCACCGCGCCCGGCCAAAACCCCTCACTCTTAAAAGACACAACTAGAAAGCAATACTGACTTTCCAAAATATTAAGGAATGTTGCATAAAGTAGGCAGAACTTAACTGTTAAAAATAAACATCCATAATAATAAACCCACACACCCTGCAACCCCCAAAGCACAAACATATGTTGGATTCTTAACAGTGGAACATTTTCAAACCATTTTGCAATCCTAGTGAGAAAGAATATAACCATAGTTCCAAAATTATTTGACAATGAACAAATCAGAGACCCTGCCCAGAAGGGCACAGGCAGTAAGTGCAGTATAAAAGTTAACACTAGCTGGGTACTTACGCCTGTAATCCCAGCACTTTGGGAGGCTGAGGTGGGCAGATCACCTGAGGTCAGGAGTTCAAGATCAGCCTGACCAACATGGAGAAACCCAGTCTCTACTAAAAATACAAAATTAGTCAGGTGTGGTGACGCATGCCTGTAATCCCAACTACTTGGGAGGCTGAGGCAGGAGAATCACTTGAATTCAGGAGATGGAAGTTGTGGTGAGCAGAGATTGCACCATTGCACTCCAGCCTGGGCAACAAGAGCAAAACTCCATCTCAAAAAAAAAAAAAAAAGTTAATACTAAAATGATTTTCAAAAAACCAAATCCCTAACATTTTCCTATAAATAAAATCCAGTTTAAAATAGAAACTCTGCACTTCAAAAAAAAAAAAAAAAACTTTATAAGAAACTTCAAAAAGTGTAAAGAGGTAATACGGTGACCTCCACACACATCTGTGTTTTCAGAAGATGCGGTTAGACCACCCTGTTCTTTCTCTATGCGACCACATCTTCTGAAAATTCAAGTGTGTATGGAGTAAGCATATTTACCTCTGTTCTCTACACAACAGGCATTCATGCTTCAACATATAGTGTTTGGGAAACCACATTTTAAAAACCTAATAGCAAATTAAATAATATTTTAATGATGCTACTTGACATTTATTAATAATCAGTTAAAATCCTACACTGTGTGAATAAATAAAATAATTACGGGGGAAATGTACAGCTTTGCTCCTTGGCTAGCAAAGGCAATAATTTTCCTTAGGGCATTTAAAGGAGGGCCTAAATTAGCTTCATCCTGTTACCACACAATTTCCTCTCATGTGCGAAATGCAAAGTCTTGAGATAC
>NW_016849703.1:0-1883 GCF_001698545.2 Rhinopithecus bieti | reverse complement strand
ACCTGAGGTTGGGAGTTTGAGATCAGTCTGACCAACATGGAGAAACCCTGTCCCTACTAAAAATACAAAATTAGCTGAGTGTGGTGACCCATGCCTGCAATCCCAGCTACTCAGGATGCTAAGGCAGAAGAATCACTTGAACCCGGGAGGTGGAGGTTGTCATGAGCCGAGATTGCGCCATTGTACTCCAGCCTGGGCAACAAGAGCGAAACTCTGTCTCAAAAAAAAAAAAGACTGGCCGGGCGCGGTGTCTCAAGGCTGTAATCCCAGCACTTTGGGAGGCCGAGGCGGGCGGATCACAAGGTCAGGAGATCGAGACCATCCTGGCTAACACAGTGAAACCCCGTCTCTACTAAAAAATACAAAAAACTAGCCGGGCGAGGTGGTGGGCACCTGTAGTCCCAGCTACTCGGGAGGCTGAGGCAGGAGAATGGCGTGAACCCGGGAGGCGGAGCTTGCAGTGAGCTGAGATCTGGCCACTGCACTCCAGCTTGGGCGACAGAGCGAGACTCCCTCTCAAAAAAAAAAAAAAAAAAAAAAAAAGATTGCAAGGCAGTTTAGATCACATGAGTGAACTAAGATAAGTTCTCATCAAACATTAAATACAAATACCTTAGTTCCTAAAATAAGCCCAATTTTTCCTAAGAAATGCTAGATAATGGCTTTGCCTAAATGATACAAATCACCATAAAGAGACTATGCTGTTTTGTTTTGTTTTGTTTTGTTTTGAGACGGAGTCTCGCTCTGTCGCCCAGGCTGGAGTGCAGTGGCCGGATCTCAGCTCACTGCAAGCTCCGCCTCCCGGGTTTACGCCATACTCCTGCCTCAGCCTCCTGAGTAGCTGGGACTATAGGCGTCCGCCACCTCACCTGGCTAGTTTTTTGTATTTTTTAGTATAGACGGGGTTTCACCGTGTTAGCCAAATCTCCTGACCTCGTGATCCGTCCGTCTCGGCCTCCCAAAGTGCTGGGATTACAGCCTTGAGACACCGCGCCCAGCCAACAGACCATGCTTTAAATAGCTACATAAAAATCATATCTAATAGGAATTCTGAGATTGACTTTCCTTTAACATATCTGGAATACAAGGACCACGCATTTTACAGATTTGGCTTCGGGTTTTTTCCTTAATTGTTAAATTAACTTTTTGTTTTGAGATAACTGTAGATTTACAAAGAGTTGTAAGAAATAATGAATACAAAAATTCCAATGCCCCTTGCCCAGTTTTCCTACAATGGTAACATCTTGCAAAACTGTATACAAAATCACAAGAAGAATGCTGACATTGATAAGAGTTAAGATGCAGAATATTTCTATCACCACTAGGATCCCTATGTTGCCCTTCTACAGTAAAACCCATTTCCCTCCCATTAATCTGTTTATTTGGTATATGGTATTACAATGATTGATCTTCAAATACTGAACAGCTTTGCATCTTTGGAATAAATACCACTTTGTGGCCGGACGTGGTGGCTCATACCTGTAATCCCAGCACTTTGGAAGGCCAAGGCGGGCGGATCACTTGAGGTCGGGTGTTCAAGACCAGCTTGGCCAACATGGTGAAACACTGTCTTTACTAAAAATACAAAAATTAGCCAGGCATGGTGGCAGGCACCTGTAATCCAAGCTACTTGGAAGACTGAGGTGGGAGAATTGCTTGAACCTGGGAGGCAGAGGTTTCACTGAGCTGAGATCATACCACTGCAGTCCACCCTGGGCAACAGAGTGAAACTCCATCTCAAAAAAAAAAAAAAAAACAACAACAACAACAAAAAAAAAACTTGGTGTTTAATTCTTTTATATGCTGCTGAATTGTTTGCTAATATTTTCTTAAGAATGTTCACATCTATATTCGGGGAATTTTGATCTGTAGTTTTATTTTTT
>NW_016849702.1:0-1084 GCF_001698545.2 Rhinopithecus bieti | reverse complement strand
TTTTTTAAAGAAGAGTCTTACTCTGTTTCCCAGGCTGGAGTGTAGTCGCGTGATCTCTGCTCACTGCAACCTTCACCTCCCAGGTTCAAGCAATTCTCCCACCTCAGCCTCCTCAGTAGCTGGGATAACAGGCACCCGCCACCATGTCCAGCTAATTTTTCTACTTTTAATAGAGAAGGGGTTTCACCATGTTGAACAGGCTAGTCTCAAACTCCTGGCCTCAAGTGATCCACCCACCACGGCCTCCCAAAGTGTTGGGATTACAGGTGTGAGCCGCCGTGCCTGGCCAAACTACTATTTCATTTACAAGTTTACCAATTTCTTACATTATTATTTTCTTACTGTTGATCTTGGCAGTTAGAATGGTAGCTCCAGGGACTGAAGAAGTATCTGTCAGAAGGCTGGCTCACTAGTTCAGCATGCCGGGGGCTGCTCAGGGCTCTGTTGAGGCTTCTTCCAAAGGCAGAAATCTCGTTTCTGACTTTGGCTATAGAGAGTTGTCACCAACCCCCATTTGGGGGTTGTGAGAACTTTGGCTTCAGAGGCAAATGTTTTCCCATCAGGAAATGATGAAAGTTATGACCTCATATCCTAACCCCCACTCACCCTATCTAGGAAGAAACTTCAGGGGTGAGATAAGTGAATGAGGATTCTGTGTCTCCACTCCAATTACACCTCAGCTTTGTGGCTCCTCCCGTTTCTGTCTCTGGCCTTGATTCTCAGCACACCTGTCCCCGAACCACCTACACTTTCCCTCAAATCATGCTTTACTTTGTCCCCTGAAGTTGGGGCCCAATTTGAGATTTTATTTCAGCCTGTGGGAGCAATGGGAGCAATGAAAACAGACACAGCCGGCCGGGCGCGGTGGCTCATGCCTGTAATCCCAACACTTTGGGAGGCCGAGGCGGGCGGATCACAAGGTCAGGAGATCGAGACCACGGTGAAACCCCGTCTCTACTAAAATACAAAAAATTAGCCGGGCGCGGTGGTGGGCGCCTGTAGTTCCAGCTACTCAGGAGGCTGAGGCAGGAGAACAGCGTGAACCCGGGAGGCGGAGCTTAGAGTGAGCAGAGATAGCACCACT
>NW_016849701.1:0-359 GCF_001698545.2 Rhinopithecus bieti | reverse complement strand
TCCTTCTTCCTTCTCCTTCTCCTTCCTTCTCCTTCTCCTTCCTTCTTCTTCTCCTTCTCCTTCCTTCTCCTTCTCCTTCTCCTTCCTTCTCCTTCCTTCTTCTTCTCCTTCTCCTTCCTTCTCCTTCCTTCTTCTTCTCCTTCTCCTTCCTTCTCCTTCTCCTTCCTTCTCCTTCTCCTTCTCCTTCCTTCTCCTTCTCCTTCCTCCTTCCTTCTCCTTCTCCTTCCTTCTCCTTCTCCTTCTCCTTCCTTCTTCTTCTCCTTCTCCTTCCTTCTCCTTCTCCTTCTCCTTCCTTCTCCTTCTCCTTCTCCTTCCTTCTCCTTCTCCTTCTCCTTCCTTCTCCTTCTCCTTCCTTCTTC
>NW_016849700.1:0-259 GCF_001698545.2 Rhinopithecus bieti | reverse complement strand
GGGAGAACCACTGCTCTCTTCAGGGCTGTCAGACAGGGACGTTTAAGTCTGCAGAAGTTTCTGCTGCCTTTTGTTCAGCTATGCCTTGCCCCTAGAGGTGGAGACTACAGAGGCAGCTGACCTTGCTGAGCTGTGGTGGGCTCCGTCCAGTTCAAGCTTCCCCAGCTGCTTTGTTTACCTACTCAAGCCTCACCAATGGCGATGCCCCTCCCCCTTCCAGGCTGTTGCCTCACAGGTCAATCTCAGACTGCTGTGCTAG
>NW_016849699.1:0-513 GCF_001698545.2 Rhinopithecus bieti | reverse complement strand
CAAGATCGAGCTGCAAGGCAGCAGTGAGGCTGGGGGAGGGTCGTGCACCATAGCTGAGGCTTGAGTAGGTAAACAAAGCAGCCGGGAACCACGAACTGAGTGGAGTCCATTGCAGCTTAACGAGGCCTTCTTGTTTCTGTAGACTCCACCTCTGGGGACAGGGTATAGCTGAACAAAAGGCAGCAGAAACTTCTACAGATGTAAACGTCCCTGTCTGACAGCTTTGAAGACCACAGTTGTTCTCCCAGCATGGAGTTTGAGATCTGAGAACAAACAGACTGTCTCCTCAAGTGGGTCCCTGACCCCCAGTTAGACTAACTGGGAGACACCTCCCAGTAGGGGCAGAGTGACACCTTATACAGCTGGGTAGCCCTCCGAGATGCAGCTTCCAGAGGAAGGATCAGGCAGCAACATTTTATGCTGTGCAATATTTGCTGTTCTGTAGATTCTGCTGGTAATACCCAGACCAAGAGGGTCTGAATTGTACCTCAAGCAAACTCCAACAGAATTAAA
>NW_016849698.1:0-1084 GCF_001698545.2 Rhinopithecus bieti | reverse complement strand
AAAAAAAATCAAGCCACCTCTTTCCTTGGTGGTTTCCTGATGCAGGGGGCCAGCTGTGGCAATATGGAGCCTGACTTGTATCTTTTCAGATATGTGAGTGTAACATCCAGCTGAATGCCTGGGTTTCCATCACCACACAGGGAAAAAAGTCTTGCTGGAATCCAAGAAGTCCAGGAGAGTCACCTTGGGTTCTATGCCAGAAATCACCTCTCTTACCTCAAAGTTCTCCCAAAGTTCTCCCATTTGACAGCTGAGGAAACAGAAGACCTGAGACGCCAAGTGCCTTTTCCAAAGTTATGCAACTAGTTAGTGGCAAAGCTAGGACCGGAAACCTGGTCTCCTGATGCTCAGGGAAAGCTCACTACCTCAGCAGAGATGGCAGGTAGGTTTCCTATTGCATGCCATCATCACTTGATAGTAGCTCAACACGATGTGGAAGCACTGTGTTGAGAAGGATACTGCAGCTTGATATTCACACACCCAGAAAACATGCGGTGGGCCATTAGCTTGGTCTGCCTGAGATACAGGTGAGAGGATTCGTTGCACTTTGTGTGTGTCTCTAGCTACTATACCGTGCTGTGTTTTGATTTTTTAAGTACCATAGGTTCAAGAGTTCCTGTTGCCCTCCCCTGCTGGTGCAAGCCTGAAGGGGTGGCCTGCCCCTCCACACTTGTGGGTGTTTCTCGTTAGGTGGAACGAGAGACTTGAGAAAAGAAATAAGACACAGAGACAAAGTATAGAGAAAGAAAAGCGGGGCCCAGGGGACCGGCGCTGAGCTTACAGAGGACCCACGCCAGCACCGGTCTCTGAGTTCCCTTAGTATTTATTGATAATTATCTTTACCATCAAAAGATAAGGGAGTGGCAGGACAATAGGATCATTTAAGGGAGAAAATCAGCAGATAAAGATCTCTGTGACATGAATAAGTTTAAAGGAAAATGCTGTGGCTTGAGATGCATATGCAAACATCTCCGTAAACCTTTTAGTAGCATCGCTCCAGCAGGTCCCACCTTATTCCTAAATGCGATTTTCTCCTTGCTTAGTAAACAAAGCATACAATCGGGTTTTACACAGAGATGTTCCA
>NW_016849697.1:0-1087 GCF_001698545.2 Rhinopithecus bieti | reverse complement strand
TCTCTGGAAAGCTAAACTGCCATGACAAGGTCAGACACTTGAGCAGACATTCTGTGAGCATTTACTGAGCACTTACAGTCCACAGTGCTATTAAGAGAGTAAAAAGAAACAAGAGTAGCAGCAAATATATTATTTACCTTAATATTATCATCTATACTAAATGACTAAATATCAGGCGAAAGTCAACATTCTTTTTTTTTTTCTTTTTCTTTTTTGAGACAGAGTCTCACTCTGTCCACCAGGCTGGAGTGCGATGGCATGGTGCGATCTCAGCTCACTGCAACTTCTCCCTCCTAAGTTCATGCGATTCTCCAGCCTCAGCCTCCTGTGTAGCTGGAATTACAGACGAGCACCACCACACCCAGCTAATTTTTTGTATTTTTAGTAGAGATAAGGTTTCACCACGCCCAGATAATACAAAAATTAGCCGGGCATAATGGCAGGTACCTGTAATCCCAGCTACTCAGGAGGCTAAAGCAGGAAAATCGCTTGAACCTGGGAGGTGGAGGCTGCAGTGAGCCAAGATCGTACCACTGCACTGGGCAACAGAGAGAGACACCATCTCAAAAAAAAAAAAAAAAAAAAAAAGGCCTGGCACAGTGGCTCACGCCTGTAATCCAAGCACTTTGGGATGCAGAGGCAGGTGGATCACGAGGTCAGGCGATCGAGACCATCCTGGCTAACATGATGAAATCCCATCTCTACTAAAAATACAAAAAATTGGCCGGGCGCGGTGGCTCAAGCCTGTAATCCCAGCACTTTGGGAGGCCGAGACGGGCGGATCACGAGGTCAGGAGATCGAGACCATCCTGGCTAACACGGTGAAACCCCATCTCTACTAAAAAATACAAAAAACTAGCAGGGTGAGGTGGCAGGCGCCTGTAGTCCCAGCTACTCGGGAGGCTGAGGCAGGAGAATGGCGTGAACCCGGGAGGTGGAGCTTGCAGTGAGCTGAGATCTGGCCACTGCACTCCAGCCTGGGTGACAGAGCGAGACTCCGTCTCAAAAAAAAAAAAAAAAAAAAAATTATCTGGGCATGTGGCAGGTGCCTGAAGTCCCAGCTACTCAGGAGGCTGAAGCAGGAGAA
>NW_016849696.1:0-513 GCF_001698545.2 Rhinopithecus bieti | reverse complement strand
ATTTTACTAAGTGTTTTTTCACCTACTTTCCATTGTGTTAGGCATTGAAGAAAAGATCGTGTGCAGCTTTTTATATGTGAATTATACCTCAATAAAGTGGTTTAAGAAAAAGGAAAAGATACTGATTTTATTATAAATGGAATCTTACTCTCCAATAGTGGCTTTTCAAAATCTATGGACACATCTGCAGTTATCGAAAATAGAACCATTTTGTTTCCATGAATATCTATTTTATGAATATATAAATTTTGTATTACCTTGGATTTTGAGATCTGATCATAAAGATTTAGGTAAGGAAGGTTAAAAGTTGTCTGGAGTTAGGGGTGAATTCCAAATGCAAATATAAATAAATTCAGAAGTATCCATACTACTTAACACAGAGTAACCTGGTATCTGAAGTTTTTTTTGTTTGTTTGTTTGCTATATAAGGCAAGGGGAAAATCTCTTTAAAAGGGATTCACATTTGTTTACTTGGCTTTTTTTTTATGACTTTTTTTTATTATTATACTTCAT
>NW_016849695.1:0-364 GCF_001698545.2 Rhinopithecus bieti | reverse complement strand
AGATGTAGATTTGGTCTTTTCACATAGTCCCATATTTCTTGGAAGCTTTGTTCATTTCCTTTTCCTCTTTTCTTCTCTAACCTTGTCTTCTCACTTTATTTCATTAATTTGATCTTCAATCACTGAAGCCCTTTCTTCCACTTGATTGAATCAGCTATTGAAGCTTGTGCATGCGTCATGAAGTTCTCGTGCCATGGTTTTCAGCTCCATCAGGTCATTTAAGGTCTTCTGTATACTGTTTATTCTAGTTAGCCATTCGTCTAATCTTTTTTCAAGGTTTTTAGCTTCCTTGTGTTGGATTAGAACATGCTCCTTTAGCTCAGAGAGGTTTGTTATTACTGATCTTCTGAAGCCTGCTTCTGTC
>NW_016849694.1:0-1820 GCF_001698545.2 Rhinopithecus bieti | reverse complement strand
AGTTAAATTAAAATTTATTTTTTATAATTAAAATTGTATTTTTTCTATGTGTTATATATATGTTAAAATGTATGTGAACAAGTGTATAAGTTGAATATGGTATGAAACTGACTGAAAATTTAGTATATTGTTAATACTTTATATATTATACAAATTTATCATTGCCTTTGATATCCAATTAACAATCAGTAACTTTTGTCTCGCCTACAGAGTTTTAAGGGAAGGCAACACAGTTGCCTTAAGTTGCTTAAGAGTGTATACTCAGGAATTAGACTAGGATCAAATTTTAGTTTAGTGACTTTGTTCATGTGATTTATTCTCTCTCTACTTTAGTTATTTCATCAGGAAAGGAATAACATGGATCTACATGCTGTATAGAGTTGTTGCAATGATAAATTTAGTGTAGTAAATTACTTTGAACATGTTTAGTGTGCAATAAATATTATTTTATAATGTTTCAACAACTCAATATTATTTAAAACGCATAAACTCTTGTATGAGTAAATATCCTATCTAGTTTTCTTTTATGGGTAGACAGTCATCATATTAACTTTCAGAATTATTTATTGCTCTAGCTAGCAGTCTAGATCTTAGCATGATTTATGCTATGGTATGAATAAATGTGTCTCCTCAAAATTCATGTTTTGAACTTCTAACCCCCCAATGTGATGGTATTAGAATGTGAATTCTTTAATTGATAATTAGGCCATGTGGATGAAGGCTTCATAAATGGGATTAGTATCCTTATAAAAGAGGCCCAAGAGAGCTTTCTTGCCCCTTCTACCATGTGACATTAAAATGAGAAGACAGCCATCTATAAGGAAGTGGCCCTCACCAGACACTGAATCTGCTGTCGCCCTAATCCTGGACTTCTACACTCCAGAATAGTGAGAAGTAGATTTCTGTTGTTTACAAGCCACCTAATCCATGACATTTTATTATATAGTCTGAAAATACTGATAAAGGCTGATGACCAAATTAATATCATATTTCTGCTATCCTTCTTGCCTGTCTTTACTTGCCTTTCAGAACTAAGGGTTCCTCCTGATCAGTACTGTTTGCAGTTATTATCTATGTCAGGCTAGGGCTGAAATAGAGACAATACACATTATGGGAAAATAATCACATTATCCCCTTATCCACAGCTTTGGATACTTTTAGCATGGTGCCCAAACTGGCTGAAACAAATGATAATCCTATCGGTATTTTAGCTATATCCTCTTTTGAAGATGAAGTATTATCTGACAAAGCCATTAGTTTAAAATACATGACTATCATTTTATTATTTCTTATATTTCTTATGTTTTATGTTTTATATTTGATGAACTTCAATTATGCCAAAACTTTTATGGAAAACCTGTATTGCTTACGTATAAAGTACTCTGAAAAAAATAATTGAACTCTTATAAACAAGACATATATGAATAAACATAACTATAAACTTTATAATTTTATCAGTATAAAAGGCTATTTTTAAATTTTGCATTTTCATATTTTCCCATTTAATGTAGCAACACAATAGCCTCATAAAAGACCATAAAATATATATTGATCATTTTGAAATAAATTGTTATTTCTCCTAATTCCTACTCCTACTCCAGAGCCATTTTCAAAGGAGCATTTTTTTGAACATTTCATGATAACAATTACACTTAATTTTGTTTGTCTTTATTCCATGTTCAGAATACTATGAGAGAGACTTGACATTGCGATCGTGGATTCAACTTTTTGTAATATTGATCAGCAAAATATGTAAATTAAACTAAAGGTAGAGCATTCAGATTGTACTTAGCTGTTAGAATTAAGTACTCTGAGCTTCC
>NW_016849693.1:0-1299 GCF_001698545.2 Rhinopithecus bieti | reverse complement strand
CGGCCTCCTAAAGTGCTGTGATTACAGGCATGAGCCACTGCGCCCGGCCTATTTATTTATTTATTTATTTATTTATTTATTTATTTATTTTGAGACGAAGTCTTGCTCTGTCACCAAGGCTGGAGTGCAGTGGCACTATATCGGCCCACTGCAACCTCTTCCTCCTGAGTTCCAGCGATTCTCCTGCATCAGCCTCCCAAGTAGATGGGATCACAGGCATTCACGACCACACCCAGCTAATTTTTGTATTTTTAGTAGAGACGGGGTTTCACCATGTTGACCAGGCTTGTTGGGGTGATCAGACGGTGATCAGACCCAACACCAGGTCGTGGGGGCAAGAAGTCTGGCAGAGTCAAAGGAATGAGACAAAACAAATTAAGAGTGCATAGGCTGGAGTATGGAGGCTGTGAAGGCCCCAAGCTCTGGGAGCCCACACTATTTATGGGTAATCAAACAGAAGCAGGTGGTGAGGACGTGCGGACGTGCGGACGTGGGGGTAGAAAGGTAGCGGTGCAAGCGTAGCTGTGACGGTTTAGCATATGCTCTGCTACTTGAGATAAGGGAGAACAGGTTCTTCTAATTCAAGTGACATTAATTTATGATCCTGGGAGAGCAAGGAGCAAGGGGCCAGCGAGTCTGGATACATTCCAGAGGCTCCAAGGGGTTTTATGCCCTGAGCCCTGGGTTCTCTCCAAGCCACGAGGGGTTTTATGCCCTGGGCTTAGATTCCAGTGTGGCAGGGCAGTCTTCCACCCTTCGGCACAGAGCTTGGTGTTCCATAGGCCATGAGGGGTTTTAGACTCTGGACCCAGGACGTGTTCCAAGACTCTTTTACATTATGTCAGACAAGCAAGCCCTGCCTCAGCTCTTCTGCCAACAAGGCTGGTCTCCAAGTCCTGACCTCAGGTGATCCACCCACTTCAGCCTCCCAAGATGCTGGGATTACAGGCGTGAGCCACCATGCCTGGCCAACAATGATGTTTCTTTTTTTTTTTTTTTTTTTTTTGAGATGGAGTCTCGCTCTGTGGCCCAGACTGGAGTAGTGCAGTGGCCGGACCTCAGCTCACTGCAAGCTCTGCCTCCCGGGTTCACGCCATTCTCCTGCCTCAGCCTCCCGAGTAGCTGGGACTACAGGCGCCTACCACCTCGCCCGGCTAGTTTTTTTTGTTTTTTAGTAGAGATGGGGTTTCACCGTGTTAGCCAGGATGGTCTCGATCTCCTGACCTTGTGATCTGCCCATCTCGGCCTCCCAAAGTGCTGGGATTACAGGCTTGAGCCACCGCACCCGGCCTGGTCTAG
>NW_016849692.1:0-887 GCF_001698545.2 Rhinopithecus bieti | reverse complement strand
ACAGCTGCACTAAATAGACAAGTTATTTTGAGCTATTTGAGTCTCAATTTCCTTATTTATTTAACAGACAAATAATACACGATGAATATTGTCTTTATTTGTACATTGTTCAATTTGTACAATAAATATCATAATGCTTGTTTACCTAATTTTTGAGGTTCTAGCAAGTTGTTTACTAGATACTCATATACGTGGAAGAGTTGTGAAAATAAAAAACCCATGTATTAATATGAAATATTATTTTTACTGGATTGATTATATATGTGACTAAGTTATTAACTTGCAGTTTCTTCACTACTGATTGTGTAGTGACATTGAAGGAGATATAAATGATGAGTAGAATATAATCTCTACCCTCCCATGGTTATAATCATGTAGGGGATAAACACTATGAGTACAAATAGGAATTAAGTAGACTATCATAAGACCTATAAGAAGTTCACTAGGTGAGTTCTGAGGGCTAAGAGCTAACTTCAACCTGGGACAATCAGAGGATCAGAAGGTTACATTTGAGGAAAGGCTTGAAAAATTTGTATAATTTCAGCATGTCTAGATTGGTGAGGGTGAGGAGCAGGGGCATTTCAGATGTAAAAGCAATGGAGTGAAAGACATAGCTGTGGAAAATTGGAGACTTTATTTAGAGAATAATGATTTACACTTAGCTAAAACATAGGACACCAGAAGGAGAGTTCCAGGAAATTCCACAGGAGCCCTATCATGGAGGGTCTTGAAAGTCAGACTAAGCAATTTATAGATGCTTAGTGTCATTGAAGGTTTTTGCAGCAGAGAAGTGATATGGGATGTGTATAGGGAATTTAAGCAAGTTTTCTAGAGAACATATTCTTAGGTGTAATTAAATTTGTGAAGATTTTAAAATAAATTCATGC
>NW_016849691.1:0-259 GCF_001698545.2 Rhinopithecus bieti | reverse complement strand
ATTCACACATTTGATATATATAATGTGCATATAAATTTACATGTATATATAAAAAGTTTTAAAACTTACATTTTTTATTTTTTAAGATTACTCTTATATTTTGAATAATAATTGTATTTCCATTCTGGGGAAAAGAGTAATATTTTGGAAACCAGATGCAGTGGCTCATGCCTGTAATCCCAGCACTTTGGGAGGCCGAGGCAGGGGGACCACCTGAGGTCAGGAGTTCAAGACCAGTCTGGCCAACATAACAAAACCC
>NW_016849690.1:0-736 GCF_001698545.2 Rhinopithecus bieti | reverse complement strand
ACACAACCAGGCTGAGAAGGCTGCAGGCTGGCACCAAGAAACAGTGCTGGTCTGGGACTATATAGCAACGAGAAGCCAGACAGAGAAAGAATGCATGCGATGTGATCACATTTCCGTAAAATTCAAATACATGTAAAACAGTCTATGCTATGAGAGGTTAGGATAGTGGCTGCGTTTGGTGGTGGTAGTGACTGGAATGGGGACTTTTGAGGTGCTGGCGATATTCTGATTCTGTTTTTCTTTTTTTTTTTTTTGAGATGGAGTTTCGCTCTTGTCGTCCAGGCTGGAATGCAGTAGCACGATCTCGGCTCACTGCAACCTCTACCTCCCAGGTTCACGCCATTCTCCTGCCTCAGCCTCCCGAGTAGCTGGGACTACAGGTGCCCGCCACCACGCCTGGCTAATTTTTTGTATTTTTAGTAGAGATGGGGTTTCATTGTGTTAGCCAGGATGATCTCAATCTCCTAACCTCATGATCCGCCCGCCTTGGCCTCCCAAAGTATTGAGATTACAGGAGTGAGCCACTGTGCCCGGCCTTTTTTTTTTTTTTTTTTTTAAACTACAGAAGGTTAAAACCTGACTCGTACTGCTTTACCAAGTCACGGGTCCTGTTCCTTCCCACCCGGTGGTTGTAAAAACCTCCCTTTGATCTTACAGCCAGGTGTTAGGAAGGGAGCAGCTCACAAGGTGGCATGGAGGCAGCCGTGAAGGGGCAAAGGCAGGACACACTGACCAA
>NW_016849689.1:0-364 GCF_001698545.2 Rhinopithecus bieti | reverse complement strand
GCTTTCCACACCTCCAAGTCTCCTAGGGGTGAGTACCTCTTGCCTCCCTCTCATACTCCTTGGCCAGAAGTCCTGTGCAGGCCCAAGGCTTTTTGCTTACCAGGTGACCCACAGGAGAGTTCCCAAAGGTAGAGACGTCTGCCCAAAGGAACTCCATTCCGTTCCGTGTGAGACCCGTCCAGGACAGAGACGTCCGCCTGGAGGTAATCTCCATTCCACCTCCAGGAGCCTCCCACCGGTCTCTAGTGGCTCCAAAGGACGCTTTGCAGCCAGGTAGAGTTCGGTTTCCGTTTCCGCCTCTAGGCGAGAGGAAGGCTGGGAAACCCCCAATCCAAAATACCTAGAGACTCCCCTTTAGGGTGTC
>NW_016849688.1:0-543 GCF_001698545.2 Rhinopithecus bieti | reverse complement strand
AGGCCGAGGCAGGCGGACCATTTGAGGTCAGGAGTTCGAGACCAGCTTGACCTACATAGTGCAACTCCGTCTCTACTAAAGTACAAAAATTAGCCAGGCATGGTGGCGGTCACCTGTAATCCCAACTACTCGGGAGACTGAGGCAGGAGAATCGCTTGAACCCAGGAGGCGGAAGTTGCAGTGGGCCAAGATCAAGCCACTGCACTCCAGCCTGGGCGACAGAGCAAGACTCTCTCTCAAAATAATAATAATAATAATAATAATAATAATAATAATAAAATAAAAAAATAGAACTCTTGCCAGTAACCTAAACTTCGTTACTCACCTTCCCTACAAACCCCTGAACACATGCAATCGTTGTTTCTCTTCCAGCCTTCATCAGAGCAGCCAAGGGGGAGGCAGGAGGAGGAGGGGCAATGAGAATACTGGCAAATACTTCTATAGCACGTACTAGGTGCCAAGCACTAAGTGCTTTACAGAGGGTAACTTGCTTAATCCTCCCAACACCATGAGGTAAGTATTGTTATTATCATTCCCATTTGT
>NW_016849687.1:0-733 GCF_001698545.2 Rhinopithecus bieti | reverse complement strand
ATTCTGCCTATCCATGACATGGCATGTTCTTCCATTTGTTTGTGTCCTTTTTTATTTTGCTGAGCAGTGGTTTGTAGTCCTCCTTGAAGAGGTCCTTCACATCCCTTGTAAGTTGGATTCCCAGATATTTTATTCTCTTTGTGGCAGTTGTGAATGGGACCTCACTCATGATTTGGCTCTCTGTCTGTTATTGGTGTATAGGAATGCTTGTGGTTTTTGTACATTGATTTTGTATCCTGAGACTTTGCTGAAGTTGCTTATCAGCTTAAGTAGATTTTGAGCTGAGACAATGGGGTTTTCTAAATATACAATCATGTCATGTGCAAACAGGGACAATTTGACTTCCTCTTTCCTAATTGAATACCCGTTATTTCTTTCTCTTGCCTGATTACCCTGGCCAGAACTTCCAACACTATGTTGAATAGGAGTGGTAAGAGAGGGCATCCCTGTCTTGTGCCAGTTTTCAAAGAGAATGCTTCCAGTTTTGCCCATTCAGTATGATATTGGCTGTGAGTTTGTCATAAAAGCTGTTATTATTTTGAGATACATTTTATCAATACCTAGTTTATTGAGAGTTTTCAGCATGAAGGGCTGTTGAACTTTGTCAGAGGCCTTTTCTGCATCTATTGAGATAATCATGTGGTTTTGCCGTTGGTTGCATTTCTGTGATGGATTACATTTACTGATTTGTGTATGTTGAGCTAGCCTTGCATCCCAGGAATGAAGCCGACTT
>NW_016849686.1:0-1295 GCF_001698545.2 Rhinopithecus bieti | reverse complement strand
GAGTAAGGTGAGTGTAACAAATAATTGAAATGTTCTTTACTTTTATGTTAGTTATGTAGTATGTTAGTTATGTAGTATGTTATGTTATGTTATGTTATGTTATGTTATGTTATGTTATGTTAGTTATGTAGTTAGAGGATAGAGAAGAAAAAGAAAAGGGTGAGAGAGAGAAAGAAGATAATATTGGAAAGGACTGGGAGAGGTATAAGAAGAGTGGGCAGGAAAGGGTCCATCTCAGAAGAGACAAACAGTTGTTTTCTACTAAAGCATGGGAGATTTTTTTTTTTTTTCTGGCGACCAGCCTGGACAACATAGTGAGACTCTGTCTCTGCAAAAAAAATTACTTATCTCTTATTTTTTTCCTTCAGAGTTTTATTTTAGGTTGAGGGGACACATGTACAGGTTTGTTACATTGGTAAATTGCATGTTGCTGGGGTTTCGGTTGCAAATTATTTCATGTACTATGTTCACCCAGGTAGTGAACATAGTACTCGATAGGTAGTTTTTCAATGTTCACCCTCCTTCCACCCTATGCCCTCAGGTAGGCCCCAGTGTCCATTGTTCCCTTCTTTATGTCCATGTGTTTAGCTCCCACTTGTAAGTGAGAACATGTGGTATTTGGTTTTGCATTAGGACATTAGGAACAGAAATGTTCCTGCATTAATTTGATTAAGGTAGTGGCCTCCAGCTGCGTCCATGTTGCTGCAAAGGACATGATTTCATTCTTTTTTATGGATGCATAGTATTCCATGATGTACATGTACCACATTTTCTTTATCCAGTCCACCATCGATGGGCACCTAGGTTGACTTCTTATCTTTGTTAAGTGAATAGTGCTATCATGAACATACACATGCATGTGTCTTAATGGTAGAACAGTTAATATACATTTGGGTACATACCTAATAATGGGATTGCTGAGTCAATTGGTAATTGTTTTAAGTTCTTTGAGAAATCATCAGATTGATTTTCCAATGACTGAACTAATTTGCATTCCCACCAACGATATATAAGCATTCCCTTTTCTCCACAACCTTGCCAGCATAGGTTTTTATTATTATTATTATACTTTAAGTTCTAGGGTACATGTGCATAATGTGCAGGTTTGATACATAGCTATATATGTGCCATGTTGGTTTGCTGCACCCATCAACTGGTCATTTACATTAGATATTTCTCCTAATGCTATCCCTCCCCCAGCCCTCACCCCCCAACAGGCCCCGGTGTGTGATGTTCCCCACCTGTGTCCAAGTGATCCCATTGTTCAGTTCCCACCTATGAGTGAGAACATGCGG
>NW_016849685.1:0-736 GCF_001698545.2 Rhinopithecus bieti | reverse complement strand
CACCCAGATCAAGAGACAAACCAGCCTCCCAAAGAAAGCCCTGTGAGGGTTTGCACTCTCTACTGCCCCAAACCCCTATTATTATTATTATTATTATTATTACTATTTTAAGAACTGGGGTCTCTTTCTGTTACCCAGAGTGGAGTACAGTGGTGTGATCAGAGCTCACTGCAGCCTCAACCTCCGGGGCTCGGGCAATCCTCCCACCTCCAGCCTCCTGAGTAGCTGGGACTATTGGCACACACCACCACGCCCGGTTAATTTTTAAAATTTTTTTGTAGAGACAGGGTCTTGCTTTGTTACCTAGACCGCTCTAGAACTCCTGGCTTCAAGCAATCCTCCCACCTCAGCCTCTGAAAGTGTTGGAATTACAGGCATGAGTGACTGCACCCGGCCTTCTATACTGTTTCTAACAGAATAAAATAATGTTGCCAGTTTTTGTATTAAATGGAAGCAGACAGGAGGTACAATTTCATGTCTGTGAGGTTCATCCATGTTACTCATTCGGTTATATGAATGTCTACCCTTTGTTGATTTTTTTTTTAAGAGACAGGGTCACCCAGGCTGGAGTGCAGTGGCCATTCACAAGTGTGAGGATAGCTCACTGTAGCCTCAAATTCCCAGGATCAAGCAATCCTTTGCCTCAGCCTCCTGGGTAGCTGGGACTACAGTTACAGGCATGAGCCACCACACCCAGCTACATTTAAAAAATATTTTTAGGCCGGGCGCGGTGGCT
>NW_016849684.1:0-1698 GCF_001698545.2 Rhinopithecus bieti | reverse complement strand
GACCAATCTGCCTGACTAATGCCCCAGGCAGTTGATGGCGGAGTTCCCATTGTAATCTTTGCCTTTCCAGCTTTTTAAATTCCTCCCACACTGTGATAAATGGAATCAACTTGTTAAGGACCCTTTAATGTTTGGGGACTAAGGAGGATCCCTTTGGCCCACCCAACCTTGATGGTGCTGTTTTAAGACTTCTGTTTCAACATCATCAGTTTCCATTTTATTCATCCCTTTTTTTTTTTTTTTTTTTTTTTGAGACACGGAGTCTCGCTGTGTCACCCAGGCTGGAGTGCAGTGGTGTGATCTTGGCTCACTGCAACCTCTGCCTCCCAGGTTCAAGCGATTCTCCTGCCTCAGCCTCCCAAGTGCTGGGACTACAGGCATGTGCCACCATGCCCAGCTAATTTGTATTTTTTAGTAGAGACAGGGTTTCACTATATGTTGGCCAGGATGGTCTCGAACTCCTGACCTCAGGTTATCTGCCTGCCTGGGCCTCCCAAAGTGCTGGGATTACAGGCATGAGCCACCAAAGCCCAGCCATCCCATTTCTTTTTTCTTTTTTTCTCTTTCTTTTTTTTTTTTTTTTTTTTTTCTTTTTTTTGAGACTGAGTCTCTCCCTGTCACCCAGGCTGGAGTGCAGTGGTGCGATCTCGGCTCACTGCAACCTCTGCCTCCCGGGTTCGAGCAATTCTCCTGCCTCAGCCTCCCGAGTAGCTGGGACTACAGGCACCCGCCACCACGCCCAGCTAATTTTTTTTGTATTTTTTAGTAGAGATGCGGGTTCACCATATTAACCATGCTGGTCTTGAACTCCTGACCTGGTGATCCGCCCACCTCAGCCTCCCAAAGTGCTGGGATTACAGGCATGAGCCACTGCGCCCAGCCATCCCATTTCTTAATAGCCACTGAGAGATTTCCACTTTGCTGGTAGACTTGACTCTTCCCTAGGTTTCTCCCCATTTTCATGTTGACTTAATGTTTTCATTAGCAGCTGTGGGATCCCTGAAGGGAAGCTGAGGCAGCAAATTCAATGAGGTTTTTGGGCCTATTGCTGTATTTTGCAGCTGTAAGGTTACATGAGGTGCCTATGCAAAAAGACCCCTTAACCATAGCTGAATATGGCCTGGGTAATGGGCATATTCAGTAGGTGAATATCACAGGCACCATAAAGCCAGCCCATCATATCAGCTGCTTCATCAGGGGTGCTCCTCTTGGCATACGTTACACAGTACCGTACTTAGGGTTGTGAAAGAAAAATAAATCTCGGGACTCCAAAATCATTAAGCCAAGGAGTGTTAGGCAAACCTGCTTCACATTTTATTCCCAAGTAAGATAGCTACAAAGATTTAAAGAAAAAAAAAAAAAGGCTACATGCCTCCCTCACAATTTGCCCCCAAGAAAATACCTTGTGGGCCTCAAGACCTTTACCTTAAAATGTTCTAGGCTGGGCGCGGTGGCTCACGCCCATAATCCCAGCACTTTGAGAGGCCGAGGTGGGCGGATCACGAGGTCAGGAGTCCGAGACCAGCCTGACCAACATGGTAAAACCCCGTCTCTACTGAAAATACAAAAATGAGCCGGGCATGGTGATGCGCGCCTGTAATCCCAGATACTTGGAGACTGAGGCAGGAGAGTCGCTTGAACCCGGGAGGCAGAGGTTGCAGTGAGCCGAGATCACGCCACTGCACAGCCTGGGCGTCT
>NW_016849683.1:0-904 GCF_001698545.2 Rhinopithecus bieti | reverse complement strand
CCCCATTTTCCTACTATCTTGTTGGAGGCCCTTGAAATATAGATTTTGGAAGATTTGCCACAGGCCTTCCATAGAATTGACTCCAGAAAAAGTTTTCATTAAGCCTGGCACACAAATACTGAAACCCAAATGAAAAAATGGATAAAAGTGATAAAAAAAGTTCAAATGTTGTATGCATAGATGTTTTTGTGTGGATGATGTGTGATGTATCCTTTTGTGTGTAAAGGTAAATAATCTACAAATACAAACTGCCTGTCTAGATTCAGGAATAGTCAAAGACTTTAAGACAAACTCAGTGAGGTTTGGCTCTGAGACTCACACATTTTGGTTACTAAAACTACAACCTCTTCTTTCAACCTAGGCATCTCATTTGCCTTTATACCCCAAGAGACTCTTTCTGTCATGAATCGTCGCTCTCTGTAGTTTTTGCTCTTGCCCTCATGCTTTGGTTTCATTTTCAGTGTTCTACTTTATCACTTTCAAAGTTGGAGAACAATTATCATACTGGAGTGATTTCAGATTTCCTGGTCAAATACAGATTATCTAGCATTCAAGAGACCACAATTCTTAAACTCTTGCTCCCCACCCCCATCCCCAGGAGAATCTTCAATTTTGAGTAATGTAGGACAATTTCATCATGAACTGTTTGAAGGCACATTTTAGTGGCACATCTTCGTGCTATTCTAGGAATATTATTTCCAACCTTTCTTCCCTGGAACCACAGTACAAGATGTTTTGACTTTTTGACTCTACAATCCGCCATTCCTTCCTCCTTCCAGAGGTCTTGTTGAATTTTTTGTGTGTGTGTGAATTGCTCTTTGATCTCTAAATCCCGTTCCATATTTCTGCCAGATGGCCCCTTACAAAATAAGAGTAACTTTGGCTGTCCCTGATATCCTCTAGA
>NW_016849682.1:0-904 GCF_001698545.2 Rhinopithecus bieti | reverse complement strand
TCTCAAAAAAAAAAAAAAATTGAAATGATTCCTTGCTGGTTGGGCCCCTTGCCAGCCTGCTGCCTCTCCCCTCAGTCCCATCCTGTGAAGTCCCTGGACTTCCCCACTTCCCCACAATTCAGAAACCTAATGGTTCAAGTCTAGCCCTACTGCAAGGCTGTAGCCACTACCCATTCAGACTGGTCAGTGAAGGACACACCGCTTGTTATTTATTTATTTATTTTTTTGGAGATAGAGTCTCACTTTATTGGCCAGGCTGGAGTGCAGTGGCACGACCTCGGCTCACTGCAACCTCTGCCTCTTGGGTTTGAGCGATTCTTGTGCCTCAGCCTTCTGAGTAGCTGGGATTACAGGTGCCCACCAACATGCCTGGCTAATTTTTGTATTTTTAGTAGAGACAGGGTTTCACCATGTTAGCCAGGCTGGTCTCGAACTCCTGGCCTCAGGTGATCCACCCGCCTCGGCCTCCCAAAGTGCTGAGATTACAGGCATGAGCCACTGTGCCCGGCCATTCCTATAGTTTGAACCAAGAAGAAAAAGATTATAAAGCTTAGCAAAAGAACGCAAGACCACAAAACGCCCATGACTACATAAAGCCCCACGTTGCCTAATCTGATTGCATGTTCTTGTCACACTGTGAACCTGGGTGAACCCGCCCAGCTGAGAGTTCGAGGCATCTGTAGATTGGAAAACAAGGTTCCTTGTTGGGAAAAGGCTTGTGGGGTGCCTGTATAAACTGGCCATAAAAATAGAATGTTGGGGACCAGCCTCTACAGTTCCTGTTGTGCAATAATGCAGTGTGCTAAAACAAACAAATGAAAGCAGATGGTCTTTAGTTAAAATTTGGATTTTTTTTCTCACCATGGATGTTTTTGCATTACTTTCGATTCTTTTTTTTTTTTTT
>NW_016849681.1:0-736 GCF_001698545.2 Rhinopithecus bieti | reverse complement strand
TGAGTTTTGCATATTGATTTTGTATCCTGAGACTTTGCTGAAATTGCTTACCACCTGAAGGAGATTTCGGGCTGAGACGATGGGGTTTTCTGAATATATAATCATGTCATCTGCAAACAGGGACAATTTGACTTTTTCTTTTCCTAATTGAATCCCCTTTATGTCTTTCTCTTGCCTGATTGCCCTACGCAGCACTTCCAACACTATGTTGAATAGGAGTGGTGAGAGAGGGCATCCCTGTCTTGTGCCAGTTTTCAAAGGGAATGCTTCCAGTTTTTGCCCATTCAGTATTATATTGGCTGTGGGTTTGTCATAAATAACTGTTATTATTTTGAGATACGTTCCACCAATACCGAATTTATTGAGAGTTTTTAGCATGAATGGTTGTTGAATTTTGTCAAAGGACTTTTCTGAATCTATTGAGATAGTCACGTGGTTTTGTCTTTGCTTCTGTTTATATGCTGGATTACGTTTATTGATTTGTGTATGTTGAACCAGCCTTGAGTCAAAGGGATGAAGCCCACTTGATTGTGGTGGGTAACCTTTTTGATGTGCTGCTGGATTCGGTTTGCCAGTATTTTGTTGAGAATTTTTGCATCGATGTTCATCAGGGATATTGATCTAAAATTCTCTTTTTTTGTTGTGCCTCTGCCAGGCTTTGGTATCATGATCGTGTTGGCCTCATAAAATGAGTTGGGGAAGATTCCCTCTTTTTCTGTTGATTGGAATAGTTTCA
>NW_016849680.1:0-885 GCF_001698545.2 Rhinopithecus bieti | reverse complement strand
TTGCTTCAGGTTATAAAGCAAATTTTGACACAAAGACACAGGTGTTGTATTTCAGAGTGTGAGTCTGTGGACTGGCATTGTCCACCTCACTCAGGAGCTCATCAAGACAGGCCAAATCTCTAGTCCCATCCGAGGCTATTGAATCAGAAGCTGCATTGGATTTAGCAAGGCCCCCAGGCGCCTGTGCACGTTGACAGTTGAAGGGCTAGTGGACTGTGGTGATAGGAAGATGTTTGGTGCTCTGTGCAGGGCCTTGTTCTATCACTTGTGCACAGTGGAGCATCCCATCAGTTTCATGTGGCTGTTTGTGAATGCCTTTGTTTTGTAATATTGTTATTATTTGCCTTGTACAGATGAGGACTCGCAGGTGTAGAGGCCAAAGGGGCCACAGGGAAAGCAGGCATTCACACCAAGGCATGTGTGATTCCAGGGTGCACCTCTCACCCTTGGCTGCCTGAGTGTCCCTCTCCAGACCTACTGTCTTGTGACATCCCCTTAGGCACCCAGCACGGGCCGCTGTCTGAATTTAGAACTGAGCCTATTCAGTTGATAGCTCAACTTAGGCCTCTAAAAAAAGAGTCTGCTGTGGTTTGGTACATCTGTGGTTGGCTTACTTGTTTGGTGTTCATTTATACAGTTTTCAGAAAGGTTGGTTGAAGTGCTGCTGGTGGCCATAGCATTGATATGCAGGGAAGCTTTTTGATCTGTGAGCTTTCTAGGGGGCAGTCAATTGCTAAGCTGCACTGATACCTGGAGCCCCTTTCCTTTGGAGCAATGCAGAGCCCAGTTCATGGATTCCAGAAGTTTGGGTTCAGTAATTTGGCTGCAGGCCTAGAGAACGGGAGGCTGCAGAGACTTGGACTAATGGTGAACTCTTGCCTCCCC
>NW_016849679.1:0-369 GCF_001698545.2 Rhinopithecus bieti | reverse complement strand
ATTTGGATCAGGAGAATTTGAAAGTCATCAGGAACCAAACCAAGATATAAGATCCAGCTGTGGCTGGAAAGTGGTAAACGTTCCAAAGCTAAAACACTGGCTATTCCTGGGCTGTTCACCAACTGTGAGGCCAATTCTAGATGAGATCCAGAAAGAGGGTGAGAAACTCACTTATTTTTTTAAGCAAAACACCTTTTCTTCTTATTTCTGCTAAGAACAAATAGCTTCCAGCAAGATAAATAGGGGATGCAATATTTTTATAAATTATTGCTTTCTTTATTAAAAATTTTGTTTTAGGTTAAATGCTACTTAAAGATATGTTTAACTTGTATGATACTGACTTGCTCATGGGAAGAAGGAGAGAGGGTC
>NW_016849678.1:0-511 GCF_001698545.2 Rhinopithecus bieti | reverse complement strand
CAAATGAGCAGGGGAGAAAAACTGGAAGAAACATAAAAGTTAGTGGTTAGTGTCTTTAAACTGGAAGAAACATAAAAGTTAGTGGTTAGTGTCTTTAATGTCTAAAAATTTAAACTATTGTTTAAAAAAACCTAACATAGTTCACAGCTATCGGCCCACACCGTAAGCAAATATCTGTGTGAGATGGGAGCCTTCACTTTGGAGTGGTTTTTTGAAACATTAAAAAGGACAGAAGAGTGTTTTGTTGCATTGACAAGGTCCCATTCTTTTCTATGGAGTATGATCCTTGTTCATGAGTCTCTTGAATTTGAGATCTTTCCTTTTGATGAAAACACTAATTTTGCTGGTTTTGAGCAGGAAAGGTGATATTTTCCAGTGTTTGTAGATGAAGGTCCCGTGACATTATAACCCCTCATTTCTCCCTTTAAGAGAGGATGGCTTTAGAGTGCTGAATACCAATGAACTTATCAGTGCTGAAAGACCTTCATGTAGCTGCTCCACACAAGTCTTT
>NW_016849677.1:0-1299 GCF_001698545.2 Rhinopithecus bieti | reverse complement strand
AAAAAAAAAAAAGAAAAGAAAATTTAGAAAGTAATACATGCTCATTCAAAAATATCCAGCTTAGTCTGAGCAACATAGTGAAACCCTGTCTCTCCAAAAAAGAAGTTACAAAAATTTGCCAGGCATGGATGGCACATTCCTGTAGTTGCAGCTACTTGGGATGCTGAGGCTGAAGGATCATTTGAGCCCGGGATGTGGAGGATGGAGTGAGCTGGGATTGTGCCATTGCACTCCAAGTTGGGTGACAGAGTGAGACCCTGTCTTGAAAAAAAAAAAAAAAAGTGGCTCATGCCTGTAATTACAGCACTTTGAGAGGCTGAGGTGGGAGGATCCCTTGAGACCAGGAGTTCGAGACTAGCCTAGGCAACATGGCAAGACTTCATCGCTACAATTTTGTTTTGTTTTGTTTTTTTGAGATGGAGTTTTGCTCTTGTTGGCCAGGCTGGAGTGCAATGGCGTGATCTCGGCTCACTGCAACCTCCACCTCCTGGGTTCAAACGATTCTCCTGCTTCAGCCTCCTGAGTAGCTGGGATTACAGGCGCACAGCAACACGTCTGGCTAATTTTTGTATAGTAGAGATGGGGTTTCGCCACTCCTGACCTCAGGTGATTTACCCGCCTCGACCTCCCAAAGTGCTAGGATTATAGGCATGAGCCACTGTGCCTGGCCCAATTTTTTTTTTTTTTTTTAGGTGGAGTCTCACTCTGTTACCCAGGCTAGAGTGCAGTGGTACTATCTCAGCTCACTGAAACCTCCACCTCCTGGGTTCAAGTGATTTTCCTGCCTCACCTTCCCAAGCAGCTGGGATCACAGGCATGTGCCACCATGCCTGGCTGATTTTTGTATATAGTATAGGTGGGGTTTCACCATGTTGGCCAGGCTGGTCTCAAACTCCTGACCTCAGGTGATCTGCCTAAGGCCTCCCAAAGTGCTGGGATTACAGGCATAAGTCACTGTGCCCAGCCTACAAAAAATTTTTGTTTTTTTTTGAGATTGAGTCTTGCTTTGTTGTCCAGGTTGGAGTGCAGTGGCATGATCTTGGCTCATTGCAACCTTTGCCTCCCAGGTTCAAGCAATTTTCCTGCCTCAGCCTCCTAAGTAGCTGAGATTACAGGTGCCGGCCACCACACCTGGCTAATTTTTGTATTTTTAGTAGGGATGGGGTTTCATCGTCTTGATCAGGCTGGTTTCAAACTCCTGACCTCAAGCAACCCAGCTGCCTCGGCCTCCCAGAGTGCTGGGATTAAAGGCATGAGCCACTGCGCCTGGCCAAACATTTTTTTAAAAATTAGCTGGGC
>NW_016849676.1:0-1292 GCF_001698545.2 Rhinopithecus bieti | reverse complement strand
TAATTCTTCTTCTAGGATGATATTGCTTTATTTTAAAGAATGGAAGGAAATTTTGTGAATTTCTTGGGTTCTCCGAGCCCATTATTTCCCTTAAAACTATACGTTTTCTTTTCTTTCTTTTTTTTTTTTTTACTTTCTGCCCTCACAATGTGTTCCCAAAACTACGTTTTCCACTGTGAATTATTTCAGAAGCATTTTCAGGATCGTGATTCTTGTAACTGGGAAGGGAATATCTTACTGAATTTGAGGTGTTATTGAGGAAATACCTTGAGGGCGTTTGATAGTAAGACTAAATGTTAGTACTTGTTCACCCAAATTCTGAGATTCTTGGTTCTCTGAACCATCCTGCTTATTTGTCTTTAAGTTCCACTGATCTCTGGGTTTGGTTTGTACTACAGAGGCATGGATACCGTCAGTTACGTTATCACATACCTTCTTACACCCTTCCTTTGTCACATCTGAGAACTCCTGAGTAGGTTCTGTTCTGAGAACACAGTTTCATTCTGATTGTCAAAGGGAATTAGTATTCTAACTCCAGAGGGGTTACAAAGTTGAGGTATAGTCATCTCTGTTTAGAATGTTTGAATTTTTGTAATGACAAAACAAGGGAAAATGACCAGGCAAAACAGTAGTTTGTTGAATAATTACCGCTCACTTGAGATGAGTAGGCACCCCCATGTGGGCCAGAATATCTGTTAGGAAATGCATATGATATAAAAGGATGGGAAGAAAGCAAATCAGTCTGTTAATGGTAGCTTGGGTTAATATTGTAGAGCCCCTGAGTATTGAGGAACTACTGAAGTGTTCAGAGCAGGGAAATGCTATGATCAAAGCAGTGCTTCAGGAGGGTTAATCTGCCTACAGATTGCAGAAATGCCTCAATACTTGGCACCAGCCCTTACGTGTAATAATAGAGTTTCTAGTCATTTGTTGTGTGAGTGGAAGAAAGGAGTAAGGCCAGTCCAGAGGCTATTTTCATCCCCCAGGGATCAGGAAATACGAAGCTGAGTGGGAATGGTAACTAGGAATAAGAAAAAAAAAGGATGGATTCTTGAGAAGTTGAGGAGAATTGACAATATCTGGCAATCTGACTCTGAGCAGGGAAGAAGAAAAAGGCCATAGTGGTCATATCAGAAGGCTGGGTTTTATCCAGATGACAATATTCAACAGTCTGTTGGACATGTTAGGATGATTTTGGGAATAATTGTTGTGGAAATAGTAGTTGAAACCATGGGAATAAAGAGAAAGCAGAGGCCGGGCGCGGTGGCTCAAGCTTGTAATCCCAGCACTTT
>NW_016849675.1:0-3396 GCF_001698545.2 Rhinopithecus bieti | reverse complement strand
AAGGGGAAAATCCCGATGACAGCTGTGCATCAGGCCTCGGGAGCAAGCCGTCCGCTGGGGCACCATCACAAAGAGCTACAGGAGGGAGGACTCTGGTGGGCAAATGAGCGGGCAGAGTGTTTGAGCATTTGGGAAAATGGCTGATAGGCCCATTAAGAGATTTATCGGAGAATTAGGAAACACATAGAAAACTAAACAAGTGGAAAAAATGAAGTAATTACGAACTCCAGGAATAAATGAATAATTAAGGATAAAGGATAAGTAATATGAATGCTATCTAAGTCAATATGCCATAAAATGGCATGAGCATCATGATGTAAACACGATTTAACTCGAAACTGTGATAGAGATTTAGCAGAGATTATTAGCTGCCTACCCAATATACACTGTCCCCATCTTCTGTAGTATGTGAACCCAAACTTTATTTATTTAGGTAAAATGTCCCAAGCTAAAATACTACATGTTCCAGCTTCCCCGGCAGTTAAGTAGGCCACGTTTTGCCACTGAGATGTAAGTGGGGATACTGTGTAGGACTGCTGAGAAGGTTCCTTATAGGCGCCAATTTTGCTGAGAGATGAACTGCCTTTCCCCTTACCTCATGTCTGAGATGGTGCTCACAGATATTCACTGGCCCTCCCTAGGAGAAAATTATCATTCCCTACCCCATCAACTCAGGCTTGGCTGTGTGTCTCATTTTGTATAGTGATATATGAGCAGAGATGACACAAGTCACTTCCAATTAGAAAGTGTTAAGAGGTAGGGCACAGTATATGGTGCCTTTTTGATCTGCCATGATGATCTATAAGGTCCCAGAGAGAAACTGCTCCATCATCCTGGGTCCCAGAGGGAAGGCCAGAGAAGCAGAGCAGCTGCCAACCAGTGACAGGCATGTCATGTGAGAGAATTACTGCTTCTCACAAGCCAGAGATTTGGGCCTGTTCATTACTGTGGTGTAACCTACTTCATCCTCGTTAATGCAGCCCCTTCCTCCTTCCTTCTCCTGGAAGATGGAAGCCAGAGCGGGGAAGGTTAGGGAAGCCTCCTTCCAGGTACCTGTGGATGCACCATCCCAGCCCTGAAAGGCCTACTTCCCAACCGCTTTTACTCAAGAGAGAAGAACATTCTGCTAAAACCACTGTCATTTTGCATTTCCTGTTATATGCAATGGAATCTTATCATCTCCGATAAAAATAACCCTACTGAGAAGATGGGATAAGGGAATTTATGTAGGAATAAGATTAAGTGAGGCATATCCTACATAAAAATAAGAAGTCACCAGATAGATGGTGTCAAAATACCTAAATAAAAAATAGCAGCATCAGCATACTCTTTAGAAATAGGGGGGTAAATAACAGAAAAAAAAAAAAAAAAAAAAAAAAAACCAGCTAACTGAGTTTGAAAGTCATTGGCTCAGGGAGCAGAACTGGGGATGGGGACAGGTGGGACAGGGGCTGCTTTATTTTGTTATAGATGTTTTACAAAACATTTGATTTAAAAAATATATAGACATGCATTACTTTAACAACAATCAAAATTAAGTTCTTATAAAAAAAAAAAGGTCAAAGCAAAACCAAAACATTTTCTCTAGGAATCATATCTGAAAACTCAGCACTCAACATCTAGGCAAGAAAGTCTCCCTCAACTAAGGACCAGTCCTGTCAGTTTCTCTCCTTGCTGTGGAGGGACACACAGCACGACTGCTTACCAGTTTAGAATGACCCACTCCCTGTTCTCAAACCCTGATGTCTCAAATCTTGAGGACTGCGTCCATTTAACTACTGATATGGTTGCGCTGTGTCCCCACCCAAATCTCATCTTGAATTGTAGCTCCCATAATTCCCACATGTTGTGGGAGGGACTCTGTGGGAGATAATTGAATCATGGGGTGGTTCCCCCATGCTGTTGTTATGGTAATGAATAAGTGTCATGAGATCCGATGATTTTATAAGGGGTTTCCCCTCTCACCTTTCACTTGGCCCTCATTCTCTCTTGCCTGCTGCCATGTAAGATGTGCCTTTCACTTTCCACCATGATTGTGAGGCTTCCCCAGTCATGTGGAACTGTGAGTTCATTAAATGTCTTTTAATTTATAAATTACCTAGTCTTGGGTATGTCTTTATCAGCAGTGTGAAAACAGACTAATACAACTATATTTCACTACAACATAATAGCCCAATCCTGGTGCAAATGTTATTTAATAGAAACAAAATATAGTAGGATGTGTATTTTCCTTACAGAAGTTCTCTAGCATTTCTCCCCGTTCTCTTTTGCTCCAGGAAAGTCTAAAGGGAAGAAAATAAATAAGTATATATTTTCCTGTTTTGAACCCAACACATACTTATTGAACACCTGCCACATGCCCAGCTGAAGTTAAAATGGAAGAAAACGATTTTCTTCTCTCACAGAGTTTACAGTCCAAAACAGGGGCAGTAATTGGCATTTTCAACAATTTGATCAATTATTTGTTAGGGAGAAGCACAAGCTACTGTGGGAGCCCATGGTGGGGCCTTTTAACTCAGCCTTGGAAGGCCTCCTGGAGGAGGTGACATTTAAGATAATACTTAAAGCAAGAGAGAACAGCACTAATGAATCCAGTTGGAAGCACTCCTGAAAACAAAACTGGTTGTATTGAAAGAGGAAGTGGGGCTGGGCATGGTGGCTCACACATGTAATCCCAAGACTTTGGAAGGCCAAGGCAGGCAGATCACCTGAAGTCAGGAGTTTGAGACTAGCCTGGCCAACATGGCAAAACCCCATCTTGACTAAAAAATACAAAATTAGCTGGGCATGGTGGCAGGTGCCTGTAATCCCAGCTACTCGGAGGCTGAGGCAGGAGAATTGCTTGAACCTGGGAGGCAGAGGTTGCAGTGAGCAGAGATGGCGCCATTGCACTCCAGCCTGGGCAACAGAGCAAGACTCTGTCTCAAAAAAAAGGGGAAAAAAAAGACAAGAAACAGTCTGTAAAGCCTGGGTTTCCAGAAGAGAAGTACCCCTTCCCCAGTCTACCACTCTTCCACTGGATGCTAACTTCCATTTGACCTCATTATTAAAGGGTAGCCCAGAAGTTGCAGTGAGAGGAAGGAAGCTGAGGCTTCAGCCCCACTCTTCTCTTCCTTTTCTTTAGGTTGCCTCTCCCGACCTTGCTTGTCTCTGGTTCTTCCTTCCTTGTGTTAGCATTTCCCTATCAACTCTGAACAACTGTTGGGGCTATGGAGTCAGCAAGACATGCTCCTACCCTATTCAATGTCTGGTGCCAAATAATCACTCAATACATGAATGCAAGTCCACGTGATTAATAATGTTCCCTAGCAAAGACTTGGAACCAACCCAAACGCCCATCAACGGTAGACTGAATAAAGAAAATGTGGCACATATACACCATGGAATACTATGCAG
>NW_016849674.1:11165-13349 GCF_001698545.2 Rhinopithecus bieti | reverse complement strand
GATTACAGGCTTGAGCCACCGCACCCGGCCTCGAGTTAAAATAATTAAAAAAAAAATATTTAGAGCATTCTTAGTATTGGGCTTCTAAACAT
Source organism: Rhinopithecus bieti (assembly GCF_001698545.2). Classification (NCBI taxonomy): domain Eukaryota; kingdom Metazoa; phylum Chordata; class Mammalia; order Primates; family Cercopithecidae; genus Rhinopithecus; species Rhinopithecus bieti. The sequence continues at coordinate 13,257 of NW_016849674.1, read as the reverse complement.
TGCTGCCTTTTCTTAGTATTTTAGAATTTATTATTATTATTATTATTTTGAGACAGAGTCTTGCTCTGTTGCCCAGGAGTGCAGTGGTGGGATCTTTGCTCACTGCAACCTCTGCCTCCCAGGCTCAAGTGATCCTCCCACCTCAGCCTCCCAAGTAGCTGGGACAACAGATGGGCGCCACCACGCACAGGAAATATTTGTATTTTTTGTAGAGATACGGTTTTGCCATGTTGCCCCAGGCTGGTCTCCCACCCCTGGGCTCAAGCAATTAACCTGCCTCAGCCTCCCAAAGTGCCAGGATTATAGGCATGAGCCACTGTGCCCAGGCCCCCTCACTGTAAGGTCATCTGAGCAGGCTGCACCATGGTCAAGTCATCGTGACCCCTGTGTCCCACATGTACCCATCCAGAAGGTTTCCTGGAGCCAGAAAGTCTGGGACAACAGGAAAACTACAAAAGAAGAAAAACTGCTGGTTCCTGTCTTAGCCGATTAGCCAACCTTGGGACATTCTACCATTGTAACAGCTCTACCCTAACTGATTAATCAACCTTGTAACACTGTGCCCTGTGACCCCTCCCACCTTGTGATAATGTGCCTTGTGACATCTTTCCCCTGCCGGCAAAAAATGTGCCCCAACTCTAACTTTCCACTGTTTACCCCTAACCTATAAAACCAGCTCCAATCCCACCACCCTCCGCTGACTCCCTTTTCGGACTCAGCCCTCTCAGCCCGTTTGCACCCGGGTGAATAAATAGCCTTGTTGCTCACACTTAGCCTGTTCAGGTTGTCTCTTCATGCATAACACTCAACTCTTTTTTTTTTTTTTTTTTTTTTTTTTTTTAGTAGATGGAGAGGTAGGCTTTTCAGCCTGAGGGTGGAGTCCTTGCCAGAGACCTGACCTCTTCTGCCCAGAATTTCCCTGCCTCCTGTCCCTATCATTATTATCATTATTATTATTACTGTTATTATTTTTGAGATGGAGTCTTCCTCTGTCACCCAGGCTGGAGTACAATGGCGCGATCTTGGCTCACTGCAACCTTTGCCTCCCGGGTTCAAGCAATTCTCCTGCCTCAGCCTCCCTAGTAGCTGGAATTACAGGCATGCACCAACCAACACGCCTGGCTAATTTTTGTATTTTTAGTAGAGACAGGGTTTCACCATGTTGGCCAGGCTGGTCTCGAACTCCTGATCTCAGATGATCCACCCACCTCAGTCTCCGAAAGTTCTGGGGTTACAGGTGTGAGCCACCGTGCCTGGCCTCATTATTATGAGACAGAGTCTCACTCTGTTGGCCCAGCTGGAGTTCAGTGGCATGATCTCGACTCACTGTAACCTCTGCCTCCCAGGCTCAAATGATCCTCCTACCTCAGCCTCCCAAATAGCTGGGTCTAGAGGTGGGTGTCACCACTCCCAGCTAATATAGTTTCTCAGGACTGCCCATTATATCACATGCTGATCACAAGCATAGGCCTCTAGTACTTCTGACTGACTGGCTATAAATTGCAGGTTCCCACTACCCCCTCCTCAGGTTCAATCATTTGCTAGTGCAGCTCACAAAACTCAGGAAAGTGCTTTACTTGCTATTACTCTTTTATTTTATTTTATTTATTTATTTTTGAGATGGAGTTTCACTCTTGTCATCCAAGCTGGAGTGCAATGGCACGATCTCAGCTCACTGCAACCTCTGTCTTCCGGGTTCAAGTGATTCTCCTGCCTCAGCCATCCAACTAGCTGGAATTACAGGTGCCCACCACCATGCCTGGCTAATTTTTGTATTTTTACTAGAGACAGGGTTTTGCCATGTTGGCCATTCTGGTCTCGAACTCCTGATCTCAGGTGATGCACCCGCCTCGGCCTCCCAAAGTGCTGGGATTACAGGCATGAGCCACCACGCTCAGCCTACTCATTTATTTTTTTTTTTATTTTTATTTTTTTTTGAGACGGAGTTTTGCTCTGCCGCCCAGGCTGGAGTGCAGTGGCCGGCTCTCAGCTCACTGCAAGCTCCGCCTCCCGGGTTCACGCCATTCTCCTGTCTCAGCCTCCCGAGTAGCTGGGACTACAGGCGCCCGCCTCGTCGCCCGGCTAGTTTTTT
>NW_016849674.1:5551-8301 GCF_001698545.2 Rhinopithecus bieti | reverse complement strand
TTTTTTTTTTTGAAGGGTCCAATTTTAAGGCAGTTAAGGGAATATCAGAGTAAAGCTTCATTCTGTGCTTTGGGAGAGACAGAGGCTGAGAAACAGGAGGTTGGGGAGGGGGTGATCAGAGATACCTTAAGACTTCCTCCTTAGTTCAGCATATTTAGTGCCATATTTTAGGACATCATTTTCTGAGCCTCAGCACGGTTTAGAAATAATTGGAAACTTATAACACTCCTACCATTAAGATTCTGGGCCTAATTTCCCTTTCATTGACTGACATAACTAATAGAAACTGGCAGAAGTGAAATTCTGGGATTTTTCAGCTTTTATTTTTTAAGATGTGTTTTCTGGTCCCTTTTCTCTTTCTTTTCCTTCCACAACTCCTATGATGCAACAGATTGTTCTCTTGGTGGCATCCGGTTTAGGCTTTCTCCATAACTTTTTTAGTTCATTCATTTAATTTATTATCTCTAGGATTTTTGTCTGGTGGTTTTTTATTTCTACTTCTTTGTCAAATTTCATGTACTGTTTTCCAAATTTCAATAAAATTTTATCTGTATATTTTTGTAGTTCCCTGTACTTCTTTATGCATATTAATCTGATTTTTTTTTTTTTTTTTTACCATTTTATAGATCTCCATTTTTTTGGAGTCCGTGATTAGAGATTTATTCATATTTTTTGGAGGTGTCATGATTCCTTGATTCTTCATAATCTCAGTGTCCGTGCATTGTTGTTTGTGTATTTGAGGAGTCAGCCCCCTCTTCTGGCCCTCATAGGTAGTCTTTGGCACAGATAGGCCTTCACTGTTTAGTATAGCCTGTGAATCTGGAAGAACAAGCTGATTTTCTTCCATGCAGTTGGCTGGGCCAATGCCTTTATTCTGATGTCAAATGGGGCTGCTGGATGGGCTCCACTGTCCGGTAGGACCACTGGCTGGGCTCTGTTATCAGGTGGAGCTACTAGCTGGGTACAGCAATGTCTTCTACTCAGGCTGGTCATAAGATGTATTTCCTCTCTGAGCAATTCCACTATTTGGGATCCACAGTTGGGCAGGACTGCAGGCTGGGCTCCAAGATTAAGTAGAGATGCTGTTTGAGATGTGTGAGACTAAGGGCTATGCCGCTTAGAACTACCGCATGATTGAGGATTGCCTCCCTGTCAGTGTGGAGTCATGGGGTAGGCTTTTGGCTGAGGTGAGTTGGCTGTTTGAACTCCCAAGTCAAGCTGGTCCAGCCCCTTTGCCTCTTCAGAACGCATGGAGGTGGATGTCTCCCTTCCTGGACAGGGTTGTTGAGTGAACATTTTGGCTACATGAATCTGCTGCTTGACTTCCCAGGTCAAGTTGATCTAACATTTTTCTTTCCCCAAAATGTGCAGAAGTAGGAGTCTTCCTTCCTAGGCAAGGTCATTGGTTGGGCTCATTGGCTGAGTGGAGCTGCTGCTTGACTTTGCGGGTCAAGCCAGCCTAGTCCTTTAAATTCTCCAAAATGAACAGAGGTGGGAGTCTCTTTGCCTGGGTGGGGTCATTAGGGTAGGCTCTGAGGCTAGGTGTGGAGACTAGTAATCTAGGAACTCAAACTAGGTTAAACTTCCCACTGTGCTTCTGAAGGCAACCAAACCGGCTCAGCTTTGCAGGTGAGCTATGAGGTTGGCTAGTGTCTCCGATCTGGTGCCACAGTTGGCAGGAACAGAAAGGTGCTACCAAGATTTGTGTGCTGGTCACGATCTCTGGCTCTTTTCTCTGTTTCTACCTGATCTTGGGTGTTTTAGGTGTGCTGTTTACCCTAGTGTTTTCAGTGAGGTGAGACAAGTCAGCTTCCTGGGAAGCATATCAAAGTGTTAGGGATGCCAGATGACTGCCTCCCATTCTGTTTTCCCCTGTATAAACTGTGGGCCCAGGGAAATCCACTCCGTCCAACACTGTACTGACTTGAGTTTGTGGAGGGGCGGGGCATCGAGGTCAGAGTAAGGTCATTCTTTCTATCTTTTGCATGTGGCTCTTATTTGGTTCTGTGGACCACATGGGTTTCTCAGGCTTGCTTTCCTGTATTGAGTTTTCAAAAGGATGCTCTAGTCTTTGGATAGTTGATAATTGAACTTTCTGTGAGGAGGAGTGGGTCTTGAGACTTCCTTTTCTGTCATCTTGCTGACTGACATCCTTAATCCAAGTATTTTTCTCCTTAATAAGAAGCTAGGAGCTGAGGATTTCCTCCCAACTGTATGGTCTCTGGTGCCAGGGGTGAGGATTATGGTGTGAGAATTTCTCCAGTTTTCCTACTGGTTTCGATGTGGGTGGTTTTGCACTCATTCACAGTGCAGGAGCCTCTCAACTAGCTTCTGCATTTCCCACAAAGAGAATTGATCTATGAATTACTGTTGAATCATTGTATCCTTGGGGCATGAAGAGTCTAGGGCGTTTTTTTTTTTTCATCATCTTGTCGAGGGCACTCCTAGGAACACCTACTGTTGAAGGCCTGCTTTTCTACTTACGTAAGAAATCTACTTATTTATGATTACACTGCTGTAAATATCATGTGGAGATACATTTGAACCACAGAAGAGAGATTCCTACCAGAGTGCAGTCTTCTAGATGTCACTGCCAAGGCATCAGGCGAGTGAACGAAGCTGTGTTGGATCCTCCAGACTTGCTCAGCCATCAGCTGAATGCCACTGAATGGCCCCAATTGACACCATGTGTAGGAGATAATTCACTCAGTTAAGCATTTCAGAATTCCTAACTTAAAAAAAAAAAAAAA
>NW_016849674.1:0-1516 GCF_001698545.2 Rhinopithecus bieti | reverse complement strand
GAAATAGATAAAAAAAATTATTATTTTTATTGTTGCCACTGTAATGTGGGGGAAGTGGTACATATTTTGGTTTTGATTTGCATTTCCCTAAACACTAATAATGTTCATTATCTTATCATGTGCTTGTTGGTCATTTATATATCTCCTTCGGAGAAATGGCTATTCAAGTTCTTTGCACATTTATTAATCAGGTTGTTTGCCTTTGGGGGGAGTTCATATGTTTATGTTTAGATCCAGGATTCCACCAAAACAAGATTTTTTTTTTTCATGGAGAAAATAGTTTTGAGAGAAAACAAAGAGGTAGATTTGTGACCCATTTGGAAAAGATCTTGCTTATCAGTCATCAGGAAAGCACTTGTGTAGTCTGGGAGTGGTAGTGAGATTAGAAATGACTGTAATGTGAATTTCTATCATGGTAAAGAGGCATTTGCTTTATACATTGCTATAAACATACTCTGGAAGGTAGGGCAGCAGCACAAGACTGAGTGGTACTGCATGCTACTGAGCTTAGAGGGAAAAGTGGGAAAAAAAGAAATTGCAACAGCACCATCAACCCCTCTCACAATTACTCACTTCTATCAAAAAGGTCAGTCTCATTCATGTCTTGTCTGTAAACTTGCTGCTTCTATGCCTGAAATTATACTCCTTTCCCACCCTGATCCTGGCTTATTTGGGCATACATACTAAGAAAAGTATACAGGTAAATTGACTAGCAGAGTGCTTAACATAATTAGGCCCTGATATGGTTTGGTTGTTTTGTCCCCTCCAAATCTCATGTTGAAATGTGACCTCCAATGTTAGAGGTGGACCTAGCGGGAAGTGTTTGGGTCATGGGGGCGAATCCCTCATGAATGGCTTGTTGCCGTCCTAATGGTATTGAGTGAGTTCTCACTCTATTAGTTCACACGAGATCTGGTTGTTTAAAAGAGCCTGGCACCTTCTCACTCTCTCTGTTCCTCTCTTTCTTGCCATGTGACATGCCTACTTCCCTTCTGCCTTCTGTCATGACTGGAAGCTTTCTGAGGCCCTTACCAGGAGCACAGACTAGCACCACACTTCCTCTACAGCCTGCAGAACCATGAGCAAAAGTAAACCTCTTTTCTTTATAAATTACCCACTCTCAGGTACTTCTTTATGGCAATGCAAGAACAGACTAACAGGCCCTCAATAAAGACAAATAGGAAATATCATAATGATAAATGGATAATTAATCAGGAAGAGGTACAATTCTAAATATGTACGAACCTGTATCACAGAACTTCAAAATTCATGAAATAAAAATCAACAGAAATAAAAGGAGAAATAGCAAAATATAAAAAATATACAGCTGGAGATTTGTACACAACTCTCTTTAACTGAAAGAACAAGTGGAAACAAATTTCACTAATGACATAAGATCTGTGCAATGCTATTAATCAACTTGATGTAATTGATATTCATGGGACAGTACAACCAAAACTCAGAATACACATTTTTATTTTCAAGTGCACATAGATTTTCACCAAGACCAAATTCT
>NW_016849673.1:0-1695 GCF_001698545.2 Rhinopithecus bieti | reverse complement strand
TAGAGACGGGGTTTCACAATATTGGCCAGGCTGGTTTCTAACTCCTGACCTTGTGATCCGCCCACCTCGGCCTCCCAAAGTGCTAGGATTACAGGCATGAACCACCGCGCCCGGCCCGCTTTACAAACTTTTGTTCTTGTGATTTTTTTTTTTTTTTTTTTAATGATTAATGACTAAACACTACTGTGCGCAAAAGAAAAAGCTTGAGCAAATTAGGGCAAATCCTTCCTTCTTACCGCAAAAAAAAAAAAGAACCCCCGCCTCCGACCATGAAAGAAACCTTTTCATTCTGTAAATCAGTATTTAGACAAGTGAAATCTTGTTTTTGAAAGTGGCATTGGCTCTTTCCCATTGGTGGGTTAATTAACTAATTAGCATTTAAACTGGGAAAGTGGCTTCTCCTTCTAAGCCCCAGGAATCCTTTTCCCTCCCAGAGTGGCCTTTCTAGTTCCTTCCCCATTTAGGAAATCATTCTCCCTTTCCTCCATCCCTTCCCTCATCCCCTTTTCCTTCTCCGGACTAAAGTCACTCCTCCTACCCCACCAGGGCCAAATTACAAATTTTTTTATATAAAACAAGAGCTTTTGATTCCTATGCTTCTGCATTTTATCTCACTAAAGCCCTAAGGGAAGGAAATTTTAACAGTGTGGCTAATGGCTTAGAGTTGGAAATTGGAAGATACAGGACGGACAGAAATCAATATGTCAGTAAATTCTACAACACTAGCTAGAGATTTTGGGCAAGTCATTTATGCTGTCTAGGCCTCAGTTGAGTAATTTGTAAATAAAGGACCCAAGATAATCTCTGGGTTCTAACAAAATTCTTCTATAAAACAGTGGTCCCCAGCCTTTTGGTACGAGGGACTAGATTCGTGGAAGACAATTTTTCCAAAGATGGTGGGGCAGGGGGTACGTTTGTGGATGATAATCAGGCATTATTCTCCTAAGGAGCGTTCAACCTAGACCCTTTGCATGCACAGTTCACAATAGGGTTCGTGCTCCTGTGAGAATCGAATGCCTCTGCTGACCTGACAGGAGGCGGGGCTCAGGCAGTCATGCTTGGTCACCTGCCGCTCACCTCCTGCTGTACAGCTCCCTTCCTAAGAGGCCACAGGCTGCTACGGGTCCATGGCCCAGGGGTTGGGGACCCCTGCTATAAAGGATGTTCAGAAAAATCAGATTATAATTCGTTTACTACCAAGTAATAGCTCTTGTGCCCTTAACTTCCCACAGTGAAGACCGCTGGAGTGAGTAATTTATATCAACAGAAAGAACAAAAAGCATAGTCAGTGGAAACTCCTGTCCCTCCCTTGGCTTTGTCTCCTCAATCTAACAATGAGCAACTTGCAACAAATGTTGCTGTTCAGAGAAAAGGGAGAATGGAATTGTTACAATCTTTTCTGTCACCTAGGCTGGAGTGCAGTGGTGTGATCTTCGCTCACTGCAACCTCTACTTCCTGAGTTCAAGCAATTCTGCTGCCTCAACCTCCTGAGTAGCTGGGATTACAGGCATGTGCCACCACACCTGGTTAATTTTTGTATATTTAGTAGAGACAGGGTTTCACCATATTGGTCAGGCTGGTCTCGAACTCCTGACCTCATGATCCTCCCACCTCGGCCTCCCAAAGTGCTGGGATTACAGGCGTGAGCGGCTGGCCAAGAAATTGTTACAATCTTTTTTTTTTTTTTTTTTTTT
>NW_016849672.1:0-423 GCF_001698545.2 Rhinopithecus bieti | reverse complement strand
GGAGAAAGGGGAACCCTGGTACAGTCTTGGTGGGGATGTAAATTAGTACAGCTATTGTGGAAAATTGACTGTAAGGAGGTTCCTTAAGAAACTAAAAATAAAACTACTGTATGGTGCTGCAATTCCACCTGTGGGTATATATCCAAGAGATTTGAAACTAGTATATCAAAGAGATATCTTCATTCTCACGTTCATTACAGCATTGCAGCACTATCTACAATAGCCAAGATATGGAACGAACCTAAATGTTCATACACAGATGAATAAAGAGCATTTGGTGTATGAAAAATAGAATACTCTTCAGGCTTAAAAAAGGAAATTCTGTCACTTATGATAACATGGATAAACCTGGAGAACATTATGTTAAGTGAAATATGCCAGGAACAGAAAGACAAATACCACATATTCTCACTTTTTTTTTTT
>NW_016849671.1:0-291 GCF_001698545.2 Rhinopithecus bieti | reverse complement strand
GGATAAGAATACAAATAGATGTAGTGAAATAGCCAAATGCAGCAGTTGAATAAACGAATTGATAAATTTTTATAAATGATTACCTCTTTTTTTCTTTTCTCCCTCTATACATATAGCTTTGGAGTTTAACCCTCCTGCCAATCCAGAGGCAGCCACAATATTCCAGAGGAACTCTCAAACAGATGGTGAGACAACGTTGTTTTTTCCACCAAGAGCAACAGTACAAACTCTTGTTTGATCAGGTGTAATATAGGAAGTATTTAGAAAAACTCATATTGGTTTAAATTTTCA
>NW_016849670.1:0-1322 GCF_001698545.2 Rhinopithecus bieti | reverse complement strand
GAATAAATTTTAGAATCTAGGTGATTTTAAACTATTTTTTAGAACAATCAATATAAAACAATAATTTTCTGTGGATGACAAAGGTTTTAGAATAGCTATGGTCAATCACAACTGACAAGAAAGGGGTCCATTCAATGATGACTGAATAGGAACAGCTCTAGTCTGCAGCTCCCAGCATGATCGATGCAGAAGATGGATGATTTCTGCATTTCCAACTGAAGTACCTGATTCATCTCGCTGGGGCATGTCAGACAGTGGATACAGGACATTGGGTACAGCCCACTGAGTGACAGTCAAAGCTGGGCGAAGCATCGCCTCACCTAGGAAGCATGAGGGGTAAGGGAATTCCCTTTGCTAGCCAAGGGAAGCCCTGACAGACAATACCTGGAAAACAGGGTCACTCCTACCCTAATACTGCACTTTTCCAAGGGTCTTAGCAAACAATACACCAGGAGATTATACCCTGTGCCTGGCTCAGAGGGTCCCATACCCACAGAGCCTCCCTCATTGCTAGCACAGCAATCTGAGATCAAACTGCAAGGCAGCAGCAAGACTGGGAGAGGAGCGCCCACCATTGCTGAGGCTTGAGTAGGTAAACAAAAGTGGTCTGGAAGCCCGAACAGGGTGGAGCCCACCACAGCTCAAGGAAGCCAGTCTGCCTCTATAGACTCCACCATTGGGGCAGGGCATAGCTGAACCAAAGGCAGATAAACCTCTGCAGATTTATCTGTCCCTGTCTGACAGCTTTGAGGAGAGTAGAGTAGTGGTTCTCTCAGCACCCAGTTTGACATCTGAGAATGGACAGACTGCCTCTTCAAGTGGGTCCCTGACCCCCAGGTAGCCTAACTGGGAGGCACCCCCCAGTAGGGGCAGACTGACACCTCACATGGCCAGGTACCCCTCTAAGACGTAGCTTCCAGAGGAAGGATCAGGTAACAACATCTGTTGTTCAGCATTATTTGCTGTTCTGCAGCCTCCACTGCTGATATGCAGGCAAACAGGGTCTGGAGTGGACCTCCAGCAAACTCCAACAGACTTGAAGCTGAAGGTCCTGTCTGTTAGAAGGAAAACTAACAAACAGAAAGGATATTCACACCAAAACCCCATCTGTACATCACCATCATCAAAGACCAAAGGTAGATAAAAACCACAAAGATGGAGAAAAAACAGAGCAGAAGAGCTGAAAATTCTAAGAATCAGAGCACCTCTCTCCCTCCAAGGGAACACAGCTCCTTGCTACCAATGGAACAAAGCTGGATGGAGAATGACTTTGACAAGTTGAGAGAAGAAGGCTTCAGACAATCAAACATCTCCGAGCTAAA
>NW_016849669.1:0-345 GCF_001698545.2 Rhinopithecus bieti | reverse complement strand
AACTGAGGCTGCAGCCAAACCAAGAATGAAGACACAAGACAAACGGCAGTGAGAATAGCCTTTTATTAGGGCCCACGGCTTGCGGGCGAGGTTCCTCAGTCCAAAGGCGTGGGCTGAGGAAGTCGCGCTGAGGGAGGAGGGTAGGGGCTTCTTATAGCCTGAGAGGTAGGGAAGCTGGTTGTGCAAACAGGGCCTGGGGGGTCTTGAAACTATTAGAGCAGGAGTTGACTAAGGGTCACGAGGAAGGGGTCTTTGGAAACTGCTAACCTAAACTGCTGTTTACGAACTTGTGGAATGCAGGTGAGCTGCAGGTCATGGGGGAGTGTGGCTGCCCAGCTGCAACCT
>NW_016849668.1:0-905 GCF_001698545.2 Rhinopithecus bieti | reverse complement strand
ATTTTTATTTATTTTATTTTATTTTAATTTAATTTAATTTTAATTTTTATTTTTATTTTTATTTATTTATTTATTTATTTATTTTGAGATGGAGTCTTGCTCTGTCGCCCAGGCTGGAGTGCAGTGGCCGGATCTCAGCTCACTGCAAGCTCCGCCTCCCGGGTTCACGCTATTCTCCTGCCTCAGCTTCCAGAGTAGCTGGGACTACAGGCGCCCGCCACCTCGCCCGACTAGTTTTTTTGTATTTTTTAGTTGAGACAGGGTTTCACCGTGTTAGCCAGGATGGTCTCGATCTCCTGACCTCGGGATCTGCCCGTCTCGGCCTCCCAAAGTTAATTTTTATTTTTTTAGATAGGGTCTTGCTCTGTTGCCTGGGCTGGAGTGCAGTAGCGTGATCTCAGCTCACTGCAGCCTTGACCTCCTGGGCTCAAGCCATCCTCCCACCTCAGCCTCCCAAATAGCTGGGATTACAGGTGTGTGCCTCCATTCCTGGCTAATTTTTTATATTTTTTTGTAGATACAGGGGTCTTGCTATGTTGCCCAGGCTGGTCTTAAACTCCTGACCTCAAACAATCCTCCTGCCTTGATGATCCAAAGTGTTGGAATTACAGGCATGAGCCACTGCACTCAGCCATAAGGTCTACATTTTAATCCTGATCTCTCTGACCCTAAAATCTAACTTTCTGCTATAACTCAATATACATCTTGATTATTGCCTCAGAGGAAGGGCTGGTGCTAAGAGATTTTCATGCTGAAGGTTCTTCTTCCAAATCCAGCATCCTCTGTTATGCTCCTCTGATGCTTTGTCTCATTAGTTAACTCACCGATATGAACAATCTGGTATCCAGGCTCAGCTGGCCATCTGCTTTATTTATTTATTTATTTATTTATTTATTTATTTATTT
>NW_016849667.1:0-881 GCF_001698545.2 Rhinopithecus bieti | reverse complement strand
TGTTAGCAAACCGCTCAATGAAAACTACAGTGTAAATCTGTGAGACGAATTCACACATCACAAAGCAGTTTCTCAGAAAGTTTCTTTCTAGTTTTCATCTGAGGATGTTTCCTTTTCACCATAGAACTCAATGTGCTCCCAAATATCTCTTTGCAGATTCCATGGAAACAGTGTTAGCAAACTACTCAGTGGAAAGAAAGCTATAACTCTGTGCGTTAAATTCACACTTCACAAAGAACTTTCTCAGAAAGCTTCTTTCTAGTTTTATCTGAGTATATTGCCTTTTCTCTATAGGCCTCCATGAGCTGCAGAATATCACTTTGCAGATTCCACGAACATAGTGCTAACAAACTCATTCATGAAAAGAATCTTGTAACTCTGTGAGATGAATTAACACATCAGAAAGTATTTACTCAGAAAGATTCTCTCAGGTTTTATATGAGGGTATATCCTTTGCCACCTTAAACCTCAATGCTCTCCAAAATATCCCTTTGCAGATTCCATGAAAAGAGTGTTAGCAAACGGTTGAAAGAATAGAATGGCATATCTCTGTGAGATCAATTCCCACATCACAATGCAATTTCTCAGAACTCGTCTTTCTAGTTTTATCTGAGGATATTTCCTTTTAACTATAGGCCTCAAAATATGCAAAATATCCATGTGCAGATTCCACAAAACAGTGTTAGAAAACAGATCCATGAAAAGAAAGTTGTAACTTCTTGTAATTAATTCACACATCATGAAGAAGTTTATCAGATTGCTTCTTTCTTGTATTTATCTGATGATATTTCCTTTGTCACCATAGGCTTCAGTGCGCTCCCAAATATCCAGTTTCAAATTCCTTGAAAACAGTGTTATGAAACTGCACATGGAAAAGCATG
>NW_016849666.1:0-319 GCF_001698545.2 Rhinopithecus bieti | reverse complement strand
TCTGTTCTGTTCTGTGAGAGGAATAGTATAAAAACTGTATTTTAAGTCAAACACAATTATAGGCCAATCTTGAGGAATCGCCACGGGGAAAGTGGTCCCATAGGCTGTAGATTAGCATTAATAGCACGGAAGTCATGCAAAACTTTCCATTTGACAGACTTTTGGGAATGACGAAACGGGCGAATTCAAGGGCTGTTAGATGGTTCTGTATGACCGGCTTTTAATTGTTCCTCAACTAATTCAAGGGCTCTTTGTAATTTCTCTCCCTTCAGAGGTCACTGTTCTGCCCAATTAAGATTTTGAGAGAGCCACATCAGAA
>NW_016849665.1:0-1086 GCF_001698545.2 Rhinopithecus bieti | reverse complement strand
GGCCGGGCGCGGTGGCTCAAGCCTGTAATCCCAGCACTTTGGGAGGCCGAGACGGGCGGATCAAGAGGTCAGGAGATCGAGACCATCCTGGCTAACACGGTGAAACCCCGTCTCTACTAAAAAAAATACAAAAAAACTAGCCGGGCGAGGTGGCGGGCGCCTGTAGTCCCAGCTACTTGGGAGGCTGAGGCAGGAGAATGGCGTGAACCCGGGAGGCAGAGCTTGCAGTGAGCTGAGATCCCGCCACTGCACTCCAGCCTGGGTGACAGAGCAAGACTCTGTCTCAAAAAAAAGAAAGTTAGTCAAGGCCATTATAATATATATGAGACTTTAACAAAACTCGCATAAGAATATTTAGCATCTGCTTTGTAAGTATAAATAAAACAAAGTATAGCCAGGTACAATGGCTTGCAACTGTAATCCCAGCTACATGGTAGGCTCAGGTGGGAGGATCACTTTAGCCCAAGAGTTCAAGACCAGCCTGGGCGGCAGAGTGAGACCCCATATCTAAATATCTAAAAATATATTTTTTAAATTAGCCAGGCACAGTGGAGTACACCTGTACTCTCAGCTACTTGGGAGGATGAGGCGGGGAGATTGCATGAGCCCAGGAATTAGAGGCTGTGGTGAGCTATGCTTGTGCCACTGTACTGCAGCCTGGGTGACTTTAAAAAATTAGCCAGGCACAGTGACATGTGTCTATAGTCCTAGTTACTTAAGAGGCTGAGGTGGGAGGACTGCTTGAGCCAAGGAGTTGGAGGTTGCAGTGATCTATGATCATGCCACTGCACTCTAGCCTGGGCAACAGAGCAAGACACTGTCTCAAAAAAAGAAGAAAGAAAGAACAAAAGGACTAAATCTCCTAAATGTAAAGTATAGAAATCCTTTAGGTTCATTACACATTCTCATACGATCAAAATGCTAACCATAACTCCACTCACACCCTTCAGTGACTCAGAGCAAAATCATCTTAAAAAGCTAGAAAAATCTGGCCAGGTGCAGTGGCAACATAGGGAGACTCCATCTCTATGAAAAAAAACAAATTAGCTGAGTGTGGTGGCATGCTACTAGGGAGGCTGAGGCAGG
>NW_016849664.1:0-1897 GCF_001698545.2 Rhinopithecus bieti | reverse complement strand
GGAGAATGGCGTGAACCCGGGAGATGGAACTTGCAGTGAGCCGAGATCCCACCACTGCCACTCCAGCCTGGGCGACGGAGCAAGACTCCGTCTCAAAAAAAAAAAAAAAAAATTAGGGCACAGTGACATAGAATTTCCACATTTTATACATTTAGTGACCTAAGACTTGTTATTGAGTAGTCTAGCCTGGATTATTTTTTTTCTAAATGAATTTAAATGCCTGAAATCAGTAGTTTCTCAGTTTTGATTTTAACATAGTTCTTTAAAACTGTGAGTCACTTCATTTTAAGTATTTCTTTTATTTTTGTGGTAGTTTTACTGGTCTTTGGATTTAAGTTAAAAGTGATTCTTTGTTAAATGTCCTTTCTTCCGGATAACCTAGATTAGTTGGTTTAGGTTCAGATAACATCGTTTAACTGTGGCTTTTTTATCCACTATTACTGTAATTAAGTCATGAGTCTATTATTTTTATGGAGAAAGTTTGTAAGGGGAAGTGTTTTATTGACTTGGAAACTTATGGTGCATGATAATTTGGTTTCTTCCAGTATTATTCCTCTAACCAATATAAACTAGGAAAATTTGCTTCACACATGGATTATTTCTTGCCTAGAGAGTTATATATTAATACCAAATAATACTAAATAATTACCAGTGGGATGAGAAATCTATATTTTAAACTATTTAAACTATTACAAAGTTGTAAAACCTGTAACTGTGTTAGATTACTACAAAGTAATCTAGCAGAAATTATGGAAGTAAATTTTTTTGAGGACATTTACAAATGAGCTTTAAAAAAAAAATGAAAACATTTGTAGTTCATGGGAAGACCTATGTGAAACTAGTTATTTGTGATTATAAAAGTTGTTTTCCATTACAGCTGAATAGCCTGAGAAGGTTATAGCATGAGAGGGGAAAAAAAACATTGTGGTAGAAGCAGAAATTTGGATCTTTGAAGTTTGTTATAATAAGGCAAACCAAAGTGCTTTCTCTGCATGTCTTTATTTTTTATTTTATTTATTTATTTTTGAGATGGAGTCTCACTCTTGTCGCCCAGGCTGGAGTGCAGTGGCTGAATCTCAGCTCACTGCAACCTCCCCTCTCCAGTTCAAGTGATTCTCCTGCCTCAGCCTACCAAGTAGCTGGGATTAGAGGCATGTGCCACCACGCCCGGCTAATTTTGTATTTTTAGTAGAGATGGGGTTTTACCATGTTGGCTGTTCTCGAACTCCTGAGCTCAGGCAATCCACTCAACTCGGCCTCCCTAAATGCTGGGATTATAGGTGTGAGCCACTGTGCCCTGCCCATGTGTGTATTTATTTATTTATTTATTTGAGGAGTCTCGCTTGGTCACCCAGGCTGGAGTGCAGTGGCGCAATCTCAGCTCACTGCAACCTCCACCTCCCGGATTCAAGAGATTCTCCTGCTTCAGCCTCCCAAGCAGCTGGGACCACAGGTGCACCACCACGCCTGGTTAATTTTTTTTTGTTTTGTTTTGTATTTTTAATGGAGATGGAGTTTCGCCATGTTGGCCAGGCCAGCCTCGAACTCCTGACCTCAGGTGATCCACCCACTTTGGCCTGTCAAAGTGCTGGGATTACAGGTGTGAGCCACCGCGCCCGGCCCATCTGTTTATTTTTAAAAGTTAGTTTTTTTTTTTTTTTTTTTTTTTTTTTTTTTTTGAGACGGAGTCTTGCTCTGCCACCCAGGCTGGAGTGCAGTGGCCAGATCTCAGCTCACTGCAAGCTCCGCCTCCCGGGTTTACGCCATTCTCCTGCCTCAGCCTCCGGAGTAGCTGGGACTACTCCGGAGTTTTTTGTATTTTTTTAGTAGAGACGGGGTTTCACCGTGTTAGCCAGGATGGTCTCGATCTCCTGACCTCGTGATCCGCCCGCCTCGG
>NW_016849663.1:5897-7623 GCF_001698545.2 Rhinopithecus bieti | reverse complement strand
CATAGTTATGGATGTTCTCTGAAGTTGCTGAATGTCCTTGAAGAATACATCACAGGTGAGCAGAAAGATGAAGAAGAAAGGAGAAGAACTAATTGTTGGTATCCAGCTTAGCTTTATGATTAACCTATTGTAACAATGTCTCAGGTAGTAATAGTTCATGCAGAAATCCAGCAAAGGAGGAGGACAGCATGAGCCCAGAGAGGGGGGCCTGTTAGTGGACTCATGGACTAGGGGAATATAATTGCCATGCAGCATTAGGGGTCCAACTGAGGTCAGCGTCATAGGGATTAAGAAGTTAAAGTCAGCTCAGATGGCATATTTGTGCAAGAGCAACTTTAGTACTGGAATTTCCTGGGTTGGGGTGTAGCCGAGCACATTGATAGAGGGAGAGTTGGTTGGGCAGGGCATACATATACATATATATATGGGAGGGCGAGGGTTATGATGACTGGCTGTGGAATTTCACCTGGGACTGAGTTACCTGAACACATGGGGGTGGGGTATTGGGCAGTGAAAAGTGCTCCATCCATTGGGTGTTGGGTCCCTACAGATTCCTGAGCTGTAGTACTGAAGTGAGTGACCTACAGTGACAGGGAGGTAGTGGCTGTGTATGTTGGGAAGATGGAGAAATAGCTGAGTGGAGTGATCAGGGGCTGGGACTCTGCAGCCACATTGCTTGGGATCCAACTCCAGTTTGACCATCGCTAGCTCAGAAACATGGGCAAATTATTTATCTCTGTGCCTCAGTTGCCTTATCTACGAAAGGAGAGGTGGTAAGAGTACCTACCTCAGAGTTGTTTGAAGGACGAAAGGGTTCTTATGTAATGGGTTTATTTAAATTTTTCAGGATGCGATCTCACCCATGGTTGCTCTTTATCGTTGCTATCATTGCTATTATTAATATTACGGGAGATGTTGCAGTCACTGGGAATGACAAAATCTAGGGGATGACTGTGTGAGTGAGTGCCACGTACAGGAGAGGAGAACACTGTTGTTGGAGATTAGGTCAAGGTGCAGAAAGGCAATCATTATTGGAAGGTTCATCTATGTGCTTATTGAAATGACCAAGTGTTTAAAATCTTAGTAACAAAAGAATATTTCTTAGTTAATTCCTATATAGATCTTACCTATCTGTGGTCAACAAATTATAGGAAGGGTCAACAAACACTCTTCATTTGAAATCAAGAATTAGGACATACATGTTGAATATGTATAAGAAAGAATATTCTTTACTCCACGATTGATGAAAAAGATTGTTGTTTTAGCACATGAGTGTTAAACACAATTGTTTAAAATTGGTCATAAATGTTGTCTAAAAGAAAGTGTTCAGAAGTATTGATTTAAAGAGTATCTATTTAACGCTAATGCAGAATTATGTTTTTTAAGCATTAAAATTTACCCAATTTTAATCACTTTTTAGTTTTGTGCTTCTGGAGAATATTTCAAGAGCAACAAAAGAGGTGGCAACAAGATGGGAAAGGAACTGAAAGAGATTGAGCCGCCACGTGAGCAATTCACAAAGGTCTGTTCTATTTGGTATCACAATATATTCTTATAAAATACAACTTGTGAACAAAATAGAAGACAGTCTGCTTGTTTCTGAATGTATGGAAAGACCTTTTGGTTATACATTTTAAATTACCTACCATTTTCACTTTGAATATATTGTTCCAGATTTTAGATAATTGGTAAATGTATTTTTAGGATTCATGAATAGTTTTGTGGG
>NW_016849663.1:0-3870 GCF_001698545.2 Rhinopithecus bieti | reverse complement strand
CTGCATCTAAAAACTTGAATGATGAATTCACCTACCTTTCATTTTCTGAATGTGCAATTTTCACATGTAACAACATATAACAACATGTTTAAAAAGATATTTTTGCATGCAAAAACATGTTTAAAAGATGTACACGTTTTTGCATGTAAAAGGAATTTTACATGTAACAACATGTAAAAAAATGTTCATTTGGAAACACTTTATTTAGTAAATATGAAATTCAGAATATATTTGGAGTAAGTCAGTTAAATGTATTCTTTTGCTGAGTTTCTGAAATTCCATTCATGAATTGTTCAAAACACAATACCCTCACTGAGAGGAGAGGAGCGACTTCCTCTCATTTTCCCTGGTTCTTTTCATTTTAATTGGCCCCTATATACCACTCTTATCTTTTCAAGGTTTTCCAAGTTAAAGAAAAAAGAAGTTCATTCAGATTCTGCCTGTAGTCACTTATACAGGAATAAGTGAATCCTTATGGGGAGCATTTAATTCCTAAAGCTTGCATTTTCATAAAGGATTTTCCTTTTACCCAAAGCATGTGTTGATGTGTAAGTCTAAGTACTACTTCAAGTTTCTAAGAAGATCCTTATTTGAGATCTCTTTCAGTAGTTACAGAGGCAAAATAAGCACTGCAGAGGTCCATGTGAGAGTTCCATTATACATACTGGGCTAGCTATTTATTCTATAGTGAAAGGATATGAAAGACACCACAATGTACTTAGTGATGGAACAGCTGATTTATTTATTTTTATTTTTGAGATGGAGTCTCACTCTGTCACCAGGCTGGAGTGCAGTGGCACGATCTCGGCTCACTGCAACCTCTGTCTCCCGGGTTCAAGCGATTGTCCTGCCTCAGTCTCCCAAGCTGGGACTACAGGCACATGCCACCACACCCAGCTAATTTTTGTATTTTTAGTAGAGATGGGGTTTCACCATGTTGGCCAGGATGGTCTCGATCTCTTGACCTCGTGATCTGCCTGCCTCGGCCTCCCAAAGTGCTGGGATTACAGGCGTGAGCCACCGTGCCCAGCCAACAGTTGCTATTTATGTCACCCCTTAGTTCCTCAAATGAGTAACTGTGTACTTGAAGTCACTCTGGCTGATATTCCGAAGGGAAGAAAGTTTTTGCCCTTAAAAGTTATTGGGGGGGGGTGTGTGTGTGTACATAAGTGTGTGTATATATGTATATATGTGTGTGTATATGTATGCATGTATATGTATATACATGTATGTATATAGCTAACATGCATATATGTATACATATATGCATATATGTGTATGTGAATATATGCGCGCACACACATATATATTACTTTCTTTTTTAGAATTGTTTTTAGTTACAACAAATTGATCTGAAGGTCTAGAGATTTCTCATTTACCACCTGTTCTCCCACCATAGCATTCCCCACTATCCATATCCCCCACCAGAGTGGTACCTTTCTTATAACCCATGAACTTACATTGACATCATTATCACCCCAAGTTACTTCAGGGTTCACTCTTGGTTCCTTTTGTTGTGTGTGTGATTATTTTCCTCATGTCACCTGTGCTATAGCCCCTGTTTTATTTTTCATTAAGATAACATTTAATTTATACTTTTTTGTGACCATGAAATTTTAGGTTAGGCTATCAGAAACAAGTCGCACTAAAACAAATGTAAAGATTCACTTTTCTCCTGAAAATGGTAAGACAGGTAACTTTTATTTACATACATATGCTTGAAAAATTGCAGTTAGTGCTTTTAAATTCTAGACTGAAGCACACATTTTATTTTATTCCATAATAAACACCCACTTTGAAGAATGGCTGGTATCAAGAGCATCATATCTCCTAATATTGTCTCACTCACCAGCTGAATGTTGAAATGTGCAGTCACAAAGCACTAAATATATCCTTAGAGCAATGATGTACTAAACAAAATTCAGAGGTCATACGCAAAGACAGCTCCCAAGAAAGTTTGCCCACAGACCAGTGGCAAGTCCTTTATTTCAGCAACTAAAACCAAGGAGAAACAGAGTCTCTTGCCTCTCTGCCTCTTGGAGAGGAGTTCTCCTGATACTGGAGGGAAAGGACCATCTCATTTCCCTGATGTTAAAATTTCATCTTGGAGTGATAGGCTTATATCTTTGTGAAGATATCTAAATTAAGGTGATCCAGTCAAATCACAAAATACTTGACTCACTCCTTAGGAGGAGCTTAACTCTGCCCTGATTTCTGTGCACACACCTGATTTATTGCACTCACAGTACAAAAGCTCTGAGATGTAAAATTGAGCCAGGCAGCACATTGCATTCTTATCCAGGTGAATCAGGGCTCTCTCAGTGCTACTCACCCAAAGCACATTGAAATAATTCTTCTTATTTATTTGTAAAACAGTGATGATGGTATCTGTGTCAGAGGGTTACTGTGTCAGAGGAAACAATGATGGTGAGAAGGTTAGACATATGGTACATGTTGAATAAATGTTAGCTACCAATGTTAGTTATCAATATCTTCATGACTTTTATTGATATATAACAGTTGTAAATATGTATGGGGTAAATGTGATATTTTGATACATGAATATATATAAAGATCAAATCAGAGTAGTTGGGATATTCATTACCTCAAACTTTTATCAATTTTTTGTGTTGAGGACATTGCAAATCTCATCTAGGTATTTTGAAATACATGATAACTATAGTTATTCTAGTGTGCTATCGAACCCTAGAACTTATTTCTTCTCTCTAACTGCATGTTTGTACCCATTGTCCAGCATTTCTTTTTCCCTGTCAACCCTGCTACTGTTTCCACCCTCTGGTAACCACCATTCTACTCACTACCTCCCTGAGATCAATTTTGTCCAGGAATGAAAAGCAAGTAAGTGGTAAAGATGGACGGGTATGGTGGCTCACACCTGTAATCCCAACACTGTGGGAGACTGAGGCTGGCAGATCCCCTGAGTCCAAGAGTTGAAGACCAGCCTGGCCAACATGGTGAAACCTCGTCTCTACTAAAAATACAAAAAAAAAAAAAAAAAAAAAAAAAATTAGCTGGGCATGGTGGCATGTGCCTATAGTCCCAGCTACTCAGGGAGGCTGAGGCAGGAGAATCGCTTGAACCTAGGAGGTGGAGGTTGCAGTGAGCCAAGATCATGCCACTGCACTCCAGCCTAGGCGACAGAGGGAGACTTCATCTCAAAAGGAAAATATAAAATAAAAAAGAGGGAGTAGTTGATAGTTAATAATCATGACTGCCTATTTGTCTGCTACACTTTCTTTCATCTATGTGTGGCAAGTACCTACTTACTCTTTTAAGACTTGTGTCAAAGACCACCTTATTCTTCACCTTTTCTGGAATCTGTTAGTTCTCAAACAAAATTGCACCCCTTTTCTCTCTTTTAGTGGTTTTGTACCTCTCAAGCCCCATATTGTGGTTGTTATTTACTTAACTGATACCCTTGAGAGTAAAACTTTATCATAATCCTAATTTTATGTTTGGAAACTGGGTATGTTCCCAGCCATACAGGAGGAGCACAATGTACACGTACTAAATAAATTAATGGTCATTTGAAAGAGTAAATGCTGAATACACAGCAATTCTCCAATCTATGTGTTTATGCAAACACAAGAATTAACTTTATTGGCCTAATTCAAACATTATCTTGAAATTTATCCAAACTTCCCATTTTCCATGAATAACCATTTTTTGTTACTAGATTTTCACTAATTAACCAGTTAAATCTCTTTTGTCTTATATCATTTTAAAAGAGCATGTGGAACAAATTCAAACAGCTTAGGTAGTTCACGTCTCTTGAGCTCACTATTTTAAGGAGTGAAGTTCACCCTGCCATTTGCCTACTTGCCTCAGTACTCACACAACAATTGCATC
>NW_016849662.1:0-513 GCF_001698545.2 Rhinopithecus bieti | reverse complement strand
CGGGCGCGGTGGCTCATGCCTGTAATCCCAGCACTTTGGGAGGCCGAGGTGGGCGAATCACGAGGTCAGGAGTTCGAGACCAGCCTGGCCAACATGGTGAAACCCCGTCTCTACTAAAAATACAAAAACTATCCTTGGGTGCCTGTAATCCCAGCTACTTGGGAGGCTGAGGCAGGAGAATCGCTTGAACCCGGGAGGTGGAGGCTACAGTGAGCCAAGATCGCGCCACTGCACTCCAGCCTGGGGACAGAGGAAGACTCCTTCTCAAAAAAAAAAAAAAAAAAAAAAAGCAATAAGAAACGGACTCTGCCCTAAGGAGTCTGCGCTCTTACCAGGAGGCAGAGCCACACGTGGTCATGAGACAACAGCCTCTGGCAGCTGCAGGGAGGAGAGCTCCAGGGAGCCTGCGGGAGGGAGGGCTTGAGGCTGGCCCGCTGGGAGGGTACAGCTCTGGCAGGAAGCCTGGAAGGGCAGGTGTGGAGTCAGACGTGATCTGATGTTCTGTGTGGCCAA
>NW_016849661.1:0-736 GCF_001698545.2 Rhinopithecus bieti | reverse complement strand
CCTCCCAAAGTGCTGGGATTACAGGCATGAGCCACTGTGCCCAGCCAGGAAAATAATTCTTAAATTTGCCTTTTTGAGGCTATTCTCTAGGTCTTGTAGGTGTACAAGACCTCATTGTTTGTCATTCCTTTTTTTGTCTCCTCTTACTGTGTATTTTCAAATAGCCTGTTTTCAAGCTGATTAATTCTTCTGCTTGATCAATTCTACTATTAAGAGACTGATGCATTCTAGAGTATGTCAATGGCATTTTTCAACTCCACAATTTCTTCTTGATTCTTTTCATTATTTCAATCTCATTAAATTTATCTCATAAAATTCTGAATTCCTTCTCTATTATTTTGAATTTCTTTGAATTTCCTCAAAACAGCTATTTTGAGTTTACTATCTGAAGGGTCACATATCTCTGTTCTTCCAGTACTTGTTCTTGGTGCCTTACTTTGCTGAGGTCTTATCTACCTAGATGATCTAAATGCTTGAAGATGTCCATCTATGTCTGGGCATTGCAGAGTTAGGTATTTATTGTAGTCTTCACATCCCGGTCTTGTTCATGTACATCCTTCTTGGGAAGGTTTTTCAGGTATTTGGAGAGATTGGGGGCATAAACTCAACAACACTGTGGTTCTTGCTTGTTGAGGTACCACCTTGGTGGTCTTGGATAATATCTAGAAGAATTAACTCGATTACCAAGCATAGTCTCTTTTTTTCTTCCCTTAATTTCTTCCAAACAAATGGAGTC
>NW_016849660.1:0-1895 GCF_001698545.2 Rhinopithecus bieti | reverse complement strand
AGAAAAAGCCCAGGCTTACTATCACGCTGGTCTTCGAAAAACCAAAAGCTCATGCCCATCTCTCCAGAGCTCCTCCCTCACACCCGATGGAGATTTCCATAGTTTCCCTCACCCCAGGGAGCCAAGTCTTTCCTCACATGATGCCCTGAGTAGAGGCTCAACTGCTTTTTGCCAGTTTCTCCTTGTAGTTCTTTCAATTATTGCTTTATGTATTTATAAGTTATGTTATTCAGTATATATGAGTTTAGAATTGGTATATATTTTAGGTAAGTGGAATATTTGATCAAAATATAGTGATATACATTAATACTAGCAATGATTTTCCCTTCTAGTCTACTTGGTCTGATATTAACATAGCAACTATAACTTTTTTTGGTTAATATTTGACTGGTATATTTTTTTCAATCCTTTTCCGTTCAAATTAAAAATTTGTTTTTTATTGAGGTACAATTCAAAGTACCATAAAATTCACCCTGTAAAATGTACAATTCAGCAGTTTTTAGTGTATTTACAGTGTTTTGCAGCCATCACCACTATCTAATTCCAGAACATTTTCATCACCCCAAAAGGAAACTTTGTACGCATTTGCAGTAGCTCCCCATTTACATCCCCCCCCCCCAGTGCTTGGCAACCACTAATCGACTTTCTATCTGTGGATTTGCTTATTTCAATATTTCAAATTAATGAAATCATACCATACGTGGACTTTTGTGTCTGGCTTACCCTTACTATGATGTTTTCAGGGTTCATCCATATTGTAGCATGGATCAGTACTTCATTCCTTTTTACAGCTGAAGAATATTTTACGGTATGGATAGACCACACTTTATTAATCATTGATGGACATTTGGGTTGTTTCCACTTTTAGCTATTGTGAATAATGCTGCTATGAACAATTGTGTGCAAGTTTTTGTGTGGATGTGTATTTTCAATTGTCTTGAGCATATACCTAGGAGTAGAATTGTTGGGCCATATGATAACTCCATGTTTAACTTTTGAAGGAAATGCCAAGCCGTTTTCCAAAGCAACAGCACCATTTTACATTCCCACCAGCAATGCATGAGGTTCAAATTTCTCTCCATCCTTGTCAACACTTGCTATTGTGTGTGATTTTTAAAATAGCCATCCTAGTGTGTGTGAAATGTTATCTCATTGTGGTTTTGATTTGTATTGCTCTAATGACCAATGATATTGAGCCTCTTTTCATGTACTTATTAGTCATTTGTATATCTTATTTGGAAAAATGTTCATTCAAAACTTCTGTTCATTTTTTAATTGGATAATTCGTCTTTTCATTGTAGAGCTGTAAGGGTTCTTTATGTATTCTGGATATTAGATCCTTATCAGACATATGATTTGTAAATATTTTCTCCCATTCTGTGGATTATCTTTTCACTCTTTGATAGTGTCTTTTGATGCACATGGGTTTTTTTGTTCGTTTGTTTTTTGTTTTGTTTTTGTTTTTTGAGACAGAGTTTCACTGTTGTCACCCAGGCTGGAGTGCAATGGCACGATCTTGGCTCACTGCAACCTTCGCCTCCCAGGTTCAAGTGATTCTCCTGCCTCAGTCTCCCAAGTAGCTGGGATTGCAGGTGCCTGCCACCATGGCTGGCTAATTTTTTTGTATTTTTAGTAGAGACGGGGTTTCACCATGTTGGCCAGGCTGGTCTCGAACTTCTGACCTCAGGTGATTTGCCCGTCTCAGCCTCCCAAAGTGCTGGGGTTACAGGCGTGAGCCACGGTGCCCAGCCAGAGAGTGTTGCTATGTTAAAACAATATTGTTTTCCAATCCATGAACACAGAATATCATTCCACTTATTTTGTTCTTTAATTTTTTAAATGATGTTTTACAGTTTTCAGTGTATACATTTCGCACTTCTTTTTTTTTTTTTTTT